>NC_084525.1:0-105000 GCF_024500275.1 Phycodurus eques | reverse complement strand
CCTGTGTGGGTTTTCTCCGGGCACTCCGGTTTCCTCCCACATACCAAAAACATGCATGAATTGGGGAATATTAACTGCCCGTAGGTGTACCCCGCCTCCTGCCCGATAATAGCTGGGATAGGCTCCAGCACGCCCGTGACCCTAGTGAGGAGAAGCGGCTCAGAAAATGGATGGATGGATGGATGTTCAATACATTTGCACAACTGTCTGAAAATATGTTTTTACTTTGTCATTATGGGATATTTTATGTAGATTTATTTTAAACTACACATGCCACCACATACTGTTTTCATATCCTCTGTGTCAAGTCGTCAAGCAATGAGGCTACACTTGCTAGGGAGAGTCCTCACCAGTGAATAGTAATGGATCTTCAAGTACGACCCAGAGAGCCGACGCCAGAACCTTCAGTAGAAGAGTCCGTTCTCCCAAGCTCCAATGGGGTCATCTAGAGGACCAGTTTGAAGACGTGGACAACATCAATAAGACCATGACGATGGAGCTTTGGAGGACCTCGTAAGAATCCTTATAGGAGTGCTTGATGGCGTGGCAGAGAAGGCTGGGAACGTAGACTCCAGGTAGCAGAAAACTTGTAGTTTGGTTTTGAAATCTATCTTTTGTGACACCATTCCTCGAACACACATTGTATATTTGTAACATGTTACTCCGACAACACTGTTAGTTAAGCTATGGAAAAAGTAATGCACGGGCCCTCTCACTCCATTTTTCTTGGTCCGTCCTTGAAAGTATGAGACCTGCAATTCGCCCCAAATGGCTGCTTCAAACCAAAAACGCAGACTTCCTGTTCAATTTCATCACGACAAATTCCCAAGAAGAAGTTGATCAAAGTACGAGCCCAGGACAATTGTTGAAACTGGTGTAGAGGGGGCTACTGAGTGACTTTTGGTGTCATGTCGGGGGACCCTTAAATTGCATATACTTTCACCAAAATATAGGAACTTGCAAAAATTTTGAGTTTGGGGGCATGTTGAGGCCACTAAAAAGGCCATTCATTCAGAATAATAATAATAATAAAAATAAACAATTCAACCTGTCCTGCTGCTCTGACCCGAAAAACTCACCACAGGAGGAGGAACGACGTAATGTACGGAACCACCAGGATGACATGTGCCAGCTGGAAACAAACACACAGACACACACGCACACAAACACTTTGAGTTATTACTTTATCATACAAGAGAAGGGTCATCGTATCGTTGCTCTCATTTCAGCCAACATCAAAGGGTGCTTCATTTATGTTTGTTTTTTTTGCTTTTTGTACACTTGTTCTGAAAAGACAACAGTGGTAAGAGGAGGATAATTTACACAGGAAGTTAGTGTGATCTAAGTGGTGTCTATGTACTTTTGGCCAGAGTGTATGATTTTGATGATCCTAAATAATGATGGATAGTATGGAGAGAGATGTTCTTCTTTTCCTTTCGGCTTGTCCCGTTAGGGGTCACCTCTCTCCTGCATACTCCTCTCTAACACCAACTGCCCTCATGTCTTCCCTCACTACATCGATCAACCTTCTATTTGGTCTTCGTCTAGCTCTCTTGCCTGGCAGCTCCATCCTCATCACCCTTCGACCAATATACTCATTCTCTCTCCTCTGGACGTGTCCAAACCATCGAAGTCTGCTCTCCCTAACTCTCGCCAAAATATCTGACCTTGGCCGTCCCTCTGATGAGCTCATTTCTAATTGTATCCAACCTGGTCACTCTTAGAGAGAGTGACCAGGTTGGACTTCTCTGCACTTCTCCATCAACACCCTCAGGGCAAATAATGCATCCGTGGTACTCTTTCTAGGCATGAAACCATACTGTTGCTCGCAAATACTCACATCTATCCTGAGTCTAGCCTCCACTACTCTTTCCCATAACTTCATTGTGTGGCTCATCAACTTTATTCCTCTACAGTTCCCACAGCACTGTAGATCACCTTTGTTCTTAAAAATGGGCACCAGCACACTTTTTCTCCATTCCTCATGCATCCTCTCACTCGCTAGAATTCTGGAGAAGAAGCTGGTCAAAAACTCAACAGCCACCTCTCCAAGATGCTTCCATAAATTCACAGTTATGTCATCAGGACCAAATGCCTTTCCATTTTTCATCCTCTTCAGTGCCTTTCTAACTTCCCCCTAACTAATCATTGCTACTTCCTGGTCCACCACAATTGCCGCTTCTACTCTTCTTTCTCTCTGATTTTCATCTTTCATTAACTCCTCAAAGTATTCTTTCCATCGATCCAGCACACTGCTGGCACCAGTCAACACGTTTCCATCTCAGAATCAGAATCAAGTATGTCCAAAAAACACACAAGGAATTTGTCTCCGGTAGTTGGAGCCGCTCAAGTACGACAACAGACAGTCAATCCTTAATCACCCTAATCTTCCTCACATCCTTCCCATCTCTATCCCTGTCTACCCAACCTGTATAGATATTTTTCTCCTTCTCTAGTGTCCAACCTGACATACACACATGGTGGAGAATATGCCTCGTTTGGCCTTTGCCACCTCTAACTTTGCCCTACGTCACATCTCCATGTATTCCTTTCTCCTCTCCTCTGTCCTCGCCTCTTCTGAACTAACCTCCTTCCTTGTATGATTTCCTGAACTTTGAGGTTCCACCACCAAGTCTCCTTCTTTTCCTACCAGAAGATACACCAAATACTCTCTCGCATGTTTCTCTGATCACCTTTGCTGTAGTGGTCCAGTCTTCTGGAAGCGCCTCCTGTCCACCGAGACCCTGTCTCACCTATTCCCGAAAAGCAGCACAACTCTTCCTTTCTCAGCTTCCAGCACATGGTTCTGTGTTTGTCTTCTAATCTCCTACCCACCATCATAGTCATTTTACACACCACCATCCTATACTGTCTTGCCACACTCTCCCCTACAACTACCTTACAGTCATTAACCTCCGTCAGATTACATCGTCTGCACAAAATGTAATCCACCTGTGTGCTTCTACCTCCGCTCTTGTAGGTCACCCTATGTTACTGCCTCTTCTGGGAAAAAAAAGCGTTCACGACAGACATTTCCATCCTTTTTGCAAAGTCTACCACCATCTGTCCCTCAAGGTTCCTTATCTGGATGCCGAACTTACCCATCACTTCTTCATCATCCCTGTTTCCTTCACCAACGTGTCCTTTAAAATCTGCACCAATCACAACTCTCTCTCGGTCTGGGATGCTTAGAACTACTTCGTCCAGCTCCTTCCAGAATTTCTCTTTCACCTCTAGGTCACATTCTACCTGTAAGACACAGCCACTAATTACATTATACAAAACACCCTCAATTTCAAGTTTCAGCCTCATCATTTGATCTGATACTCTTTTCACCTCCAAGACATTCTTAGCTAACTATTGCTTTAAACCCCTACTCCATGTCTCTTCTCATCTACACCATGGTGAAATAATTTGAACTCTACCCCTAAACTTCTAGCCTTACTGCCTTTCCACTTGTTCTCCTGGACACACAATGTATCAACCTTTCTCCTAATCATCATGTCAACCAACTCCTGAGATTTTCCTGTCATAGTCCCAACATTCAAAGTCCCCACATTCAATTCTAGGCTCTGTGCTTTCCTCTTCTCTTTCTGCCAAAGAACCCGCATCGCACCTCTCCTTCGTCTTCGACCCACAGTAGCTGAACCTCCACCGGTGCCCTGTAGGTTAACGGCGCCGGTGGCGGACGTTGTTGACCTGGGCCACGACCGATTCGGTATAGAATTCTTTGGATGAACGCTCATGTTTGGTTGGCAAAGTTTTTAGCCGGATGCCCTTCCTGAAATAACCCTCTCCATTTATCTGGGCTTGGGACCGGCCTACAGATTGCACTTGCTTGTCCCCCCCATAGGGCTGCATTGATAGTATGGGGAGTAATTCAGTATGTCTCAAAATTATTTGTCCGTCTTTTTCAAATCCACAAATATACTCGCAATTCACACGTGTGTTTTCAAATCCACAAATATATCCGCGATTAGGGGTAGGGCTAAGATGAAGGGCTACCTTCAAATCAAGTGTGGTCTAGGCATGGGGCGATTACCGTGTTGAATTTTCTATTGCGCTTATCCTCACTATGTTCGCGGGTGTGCTGGAGCCTATCCCAGCTATCTTCGGGCAAGAGGCGGGGAACACCCTGATGTGGTCGCCAGCCAATCGCAGGGCACATATAAACAACCAACCATTCGCACTCACATTCACACCTACGGATAATTTAGAGTCCTCAATTAACCTACCATTCATGTTTTTGGGATTTGGGAGGAAAGCAGAATACCCGGAGAAAACCCACTCAGGCACAGGGAGAACATTCAAACTCCGGATTTTAACTCGGGTCCTCAGAACTGTGAGGCAGATGTGCTCACCAGTCGTGCACCGTGCCGCTAACAAGGTTTCAATAACCGCTAATACTGTCTATTATCGGTGGTGAGCTTTTTTAGAGTGATGGCTAGTTGCCTTCCCAGCTGCGCAGAGGGAGGGAGGGAGTAGTGATATGAACGCACTGATAAGGAATAATTCAGGAAACGAGTGACAGCAGCAGGAAAAGGAGAACATTTTGGACATAGCAGTGTGATTAATTACATTCAGGTACTGCAGATTTGTTATTTAATGTCATGTAACGTAAAATATGTATAACAAATACAAACTGTATAAACATAAATTTGACATAGAAATAGCAATATAAACTTAAGAACATAATTAAATACAATATCTACATTTTAGCTGGAAAGCTAAAACGCTAAAAAGCTAAAAAAATAATAATAATAATAATAAAATAAATAAATAAATGTTTTAAAAATATTTTTTTCCCCTTAGTCTCATGTTGTTTTGTTTATATTCCTCTAAAGGTAACTCTCGAAGCGCATTTTGTGTCCATGGTCATTTTGGCACTGGGCTTGTAGTTCTGGAGTGATGTGTGCTGTTGTCGAAGAGGGTTGTCTTGTTCTGTCCTTGTGGAGGAAAGTATGGTAATATTAGGGTGGCCTCAAGGTGTGTTGTCTATAAAGTAAAACATTAAATGAGAATAAATGATAAATAATATATTTTTTTAAATAAATGTACCCAAAATAATCTACTTTAGCAAGGGGCTAACTGAATAAATGTGCTATTAGAAAGTGCAATCACGAATTGCAACTTAATGGAAGCAAATACAGTTAACGCAGAGAAGGCAATCGCAGGCTGTAAGCACGGACTTTTCATTTGAAAATTCCTATCGTCAATATCATGACTTGTAAAGGACAGTACGTCTCCATTGTTCTGCTAGACCACTGGTCGTGCACGGTCACAAACTGCAAAGAATTCGACAGTTGTGATTTCCCTATACTCAGAGTTTTTTCATTGCGGTCAGGCCAGCCCAAAATATTGAAGGCAGTCACTACAACAATTGTTAACCATGTCTTATCGCATGACATGCCGCCTCTCTGCCAACTTGATGAAAGCTTAAAATGGCATTGATGTCCAATGTAGTAATGCTTTTATTTTGAAGTTGGCCACGGAGCACAGTGCTGCCCCTTAAATGAAGCCTTATCCATGTGTTCACCCCCTAATGGCTGGCTGACTCGGTTATGGATACTGCTGCAAACGAAGCACTTTTCATATGCAGCAGTGCCCGCATTTTAAACGTCAAAAATCACAGACGATTATGAAATCTATTCGTGGCAGCCAAAATCGCGATCACGATTAAAATTTGATTACTTGTGCAGCCCTACTAACGTCGCTACATTCGCTATGTATCTTCTGAATGTGACTTAGCTGTCTAATAAGTGTCTATTCGTTCATAAAATACAGTACATTGTAGTGAAGACCGTTTCCCGTGAATTTGTCACTGTCGTCTGAAGATTGACTAGCAATGTGCGAGCTTGTTACTAACAATTCAAAACATAAATATTCACGTTGATAAAAACATGACTGACTGTCAGTAGTATTAACATCAATAATTCTGCTCACATTTAAGTACCTTCTTGTCCGTTCTGCCGTCTTGTCAGCGAGCTCTTCGCCAGTCAGTCCTATATCCCTTGCTTTCAAGTGAGCTCCCGGACCTCACTTGTTTTCAAGGGCTATACACATCTTCATCTTAGCCCTACCCCTTGGCCTTATGGAGATTTGGGACAACCCTCTGTTCTCGTGCGTGAGCAAAACCAAGGGCTAAGGGGTGAAATTAGGGTTAAGGGGTAGAATTGGGATGTGCCCTCAGTGTCAGACTGCACATTTGAGAGCCTGTGTATTCTGCAGATATTGAGCGAGTCTTGACATCTCTGTGCGTGGTTTAGTCACTTCAGTGGCAAGTGTAAGTTCATGCTAAACCGAATTGTGAAAATGGCTGGTAAAAATGTGGGAAATCCCCTTAAGCCTCTTTACACTGAAAGGACAAGGCGGAAAGCTCGAAGAATCCTAGCAGAGAGCTCTCTTCCTCTACCTTGCGTTTTTACTTATTTGATTATATTTTACATCTACTTTTATTCCTATTTTTACGATATCTTACCTCTGTTTTTATTTTTTGTGTCTATTATAGGTTTTACTGTATGACAATAAAAAACTCTTCTATTCTATTCTTTGCAGTTTGAGGAGGTTATTGTTATAATAATAATGGTCGTTTTTTTTCATTATTTTTTTTTTTATTTCATTCATTTTCATGAACTGTAATCACCTTGTGTAATTCCTGCTTTGTTTCTCGATAGGACTCTCTTCCAGAAGTTTTTTGTAAACAAATAACTTTGGAGTCCTTCTGTTGGTTATATTTGACAAGTAGCAGCAGTGAGTGAACATGTACACTGTTACTGTTAGCTTCTTGTGCTCAGTGCTCATGAAATCAAAGTGTTGTGTTTTTGCTCCATTGTCTTTGGGTTGACAGGACACTCAGCCGGCTGCATCAACCAGGTTTTTTAAACAATGTACTCTGATTTGGAGTTTGTGATGAGTGACAAGAAGGCACGAACATGTAGAATAGAATAGAATAGAATAGAATAGAATAGAATAGAATTGAATTGAATCAAATCTAATAGAATCGAATGTTTTACATGACATTGCAGTCAACAGACAAATGGACAGTGTGCGTGTGTGTGTGTGTGTGTGTGTGTGTGTGTACGTGTTTACCTTTACAGTATGGGAAGCCATAGGTGTCCTGTGCACAGCTATCACAGCGCTGGCCATGAACATTGTGCAAACATACACACTGACCAGTCGCTTGATCACAGCTGCTGTAGCGAGAACCTTCTGTGGAACACTGGCACGCTGCAAAACACCCACCGAAAATCACACAGCAAGTCGAGGTCATCGTTTAAAAAAATCAAATAAAAAAAACAGATCGCTAAGCTCTCACGTGTGCAGCTGGGGTAGCCATAGTAACCGGGCGCACACTGGTCACATGAGGCGCCGCTGTAGTTAGGTCGGCAGTGGCACTGACCCGACGCCGTGCAGCTGTTGTCGGATGAGGTACGAGGGTCACACGTGCACACTGCCACAAGGAGTGCAGTGAACACTACTGATATTGACACCGCAACATTGGGGATGGTTGTTCTTCTCCATGTCCGAGGTCCAAGTACTAAATACGTGTGAATGTCCTGGGTCTATATTCCTTGGTCCATGTATGTCCATGCCCAAGATCCTTGTATGTCCATTCTCTAGGTCTATATCCTTGGTTCATGTCCTAGGTGTATATTTTGGGTTCAAGTCTGAGGCCCATGTCTTGGGTCCATGTCTTAATTTCCTGTTTGTGATAGAGTGTTTGGATGTGTAACTAAACTTAATTGTATGTCAAAACAGATGTCTTGGTATGTTGACATGGTGAAGAAGGGGAGGGATGTGAGGTAATGTGATGCGAATGCTTGAGTGGATGCTATTTGGCGTATTGGGAGGTCGGATGGATGTGTATTTGTGACAGTTTTTGAGTGGGAGAGTCCATTGCTGGAGCCTCACTTATCTATGATGTGGTGTCAGAGTAACATGCAAAATGAGGCCTAAAAGTTGCGTTCATAACATTTTGCGCAAAATATGTGACTCATCGAAAAAAGATAATTACAAGTGAGCATCCATCCATTTTCTTCCACTTATCCAAGGTTGGGTCGCGGGGGCAGTAGCTTTAGCAGGGAAGCCCAGACTTCCCTCTCCCCAGCCACTTCATCCAGCTCTTCTGAGACGTAGTCTCTCCAGCGTGTCCTGGGTTGTCCCCGGGGTCTCCTCCCGGGTTGAGACGTGCCCGGAACACCTCCCCGGGGAGGCGTCCAGGAGGCATCCTAATCAGATGCCCGAGCCACCTCATCCGGCTCCTCTCAATGTGGAGGAGCAGCGGCTCTACTCTGAGCCTCTCCGGGATGACCGAGCTTCTCATCCTATCTCTAAGGGAGAGCCTAGACACACTGCAGAGGACGCTCATTTCGGCCACTTGTATCGGAGATCTTGTTCTTTCGGTCACGACCCACAGCTCGTGACCATAGGTGAGGGTAGGAACGTAGATCGACCGGTAAATTGAGAGCTTCGCCTTTCAGTTAGGCTCCTTGTTCACCACAACGGATCGATACAAAGTCTACATCACTGCAGACGCTGCACCGATCCGCCTGTCGATCTCCCGTTTGATTCTTCCCTCACTCGTGAACAAGACCCCAAGATACTTTAACTCCTCCACCTGGGGCAGGATCTGATCCCCGACCTAGAGAGGCCACTCCAGCCTTTTCCGACTGAGTACCATGGGCTCAGATTTGGATTTTCATCCCAGCCGCTTCACACTCCAGTGAGAGTTAGAGATCATTGCTTGACGAAGCCAACAGAACCACATCATTCGTAAAAAGCAGAGATGCAATACTGAGGCCACCAAACCGGTTCCCACTCTACACCTTGGCTGTGCCTATAAATTCTGTCCATTAAAGTTATGAACAGAATCAGCCTCAACAGAAACGAGTCCGACCTACTGCCAGCAACGCAGACCAAACTCTGACACCGGTGGTACCCCATACTCCCGAAGCACCCCCCACAGGACTCCCCGAAGGACACAGTCGAACGACTTCCCCAAGTCCACAAAACACATGTAGACTGATTGGGCGAACTCCCATGCATCCTCGAGGACCCTGCTGAGGGTGAAGAGCTGTTCCACGGCCAGGACGAAAACGACACTGCTCCTCCTGAATCTGAGATTCGACTTCCCGACTGACCCTCCTCTCCAGTAGCCCTGAATAGACCTTACCAGGGAGGCCGATCAGTGTGATCCCCCAGTAATTGGAACACATCTTCCGGTCGTTCTCCATGGCTTCACCGAACTCCTCCCACGCCCGAGTTTTTGCCTCAGCGACCACCAAAGCTGCATTCCACTTGGCCAGCCGGTACCCGTCAGCTTCCTCAGGAGTACCACAGACCAAAAAGTTCCCGATAGGACTCCTTCTTCAGCTTGACGGCATCCCTCACCGTTGGTGTCCACCAATGGGTGCGGGTTTTGTCCCCACGACAGGCACCGACCACCTTACGGCCACAGCTCCGGTCGACCGCCTCAGCAATGGAGGTGTGGAACATGGTCCAATCGGACTCAATGTCCTCCGCATCCCTCGGGACGTGGGTGAAGTTCTGCCGGTGGTGGGAGTTGAAACTCACCAGGTGGTGATCAGTTGACAGCTCCGCCCCTCTCTTCACCCGAGTGTCCAAGACATGTGGCCGCAAGTCCGATGACACGACCACAAAGTCGATCATCGAACTGCGACCTAGGTTGTCCTGGTGCCCAGTGCATGTGTGGACACCCTTATGCTTGAACATGGTGTTCGTTATGGACAATCCGTGATGAGCACAGAAGTTCAATAACAGAACACTGCTCGGCTTCTGATCGGGGGGGGCCGTTCCTCCCAATCATGCCCCACCAGGTCTCACTGTCATTGCCCACGTGAGCATTGAAGTCCCCCAGCAGAACGGTGGAGTAGGGGGCGCTCTCCAGCACCCCCTACAAGGACTCCAAAAAGGGTGGGTACTCTGAACTGCTGTTTGGTGCATTGGCACAATAAACATTCAGGACCCGTCCCCACAACCGTGGGCGGAGGAAGGCTACCCTCTCTCTTGTCCACCGGGGTGAACCCACAATGTACAGGCGCTATAATTTCTGCTGCCTCTTGCCGTTTGAAAAAGTCTCAATAAGCTTTTAAGCTCCAGCCCTCAGCTTGTTAGATCGTTAGCTCGCCAACTAGCGAATGTAATAAACAGTTACAGTGCCATGAAAAAGTATTGGCCCCCTTCTCAAATTCTTATATTTTTGTATAGTTTCTGCACTTTAATGTTTAAGATCATCAAACAAATTTAAATATCAGACAAACATAAGCCAAGTGAATTTAAAGTGCTGTATTTAAACAGGGATATCATTTATTAAGGAAAAAAACCTATTCAAAGGTACCTGGCCCTGTGTGGGAAAAGTAATTAGCCCCCTTGTTAAATCATGAATTAACTGTGCCTCATCACAAATTTTGGTTAATTTTGTTGGATCACACCCAATCCTGATTACCTCCAAACCTGTTCAATCAAGAAATCAAGAAAATCAAGTCGGACAATGCATCTAAAAAAGCTGTAAAAAAAAATGACACGATCCAAAGAAATTCTAGAAGTAATTGACATCTATCACTCTGGAAAGGGTTACAAAAGCCATTTCTAAAGCTTAGGATTCCAGCAAACCACAGAGAGAGCCATTATCCTTACATGGAGAAAACATGAAACAGTGGTGAACCTTCCCAGGAGTGGCCGGCTTACAAAGATTACCCCAAGAGAACAGCAATGACTCATCCAGGAGGCCACAAACGAACTCAGGACAACTTTTAAACTGCAGGCCTCCCTTGCCTCAGTTCAGGGCAGTGTTCATGACTCAACAATAAGGAAGAGAGTGGGCAAAAATGGCATCATGGCAGAGTTCCAAGACGAAAACCACTGCTGACCAAAAAGAACAAAGCCTCGTCTTACTTTTGCAAAAAAAAAAATATATTAGAATGATTACCAAGACATTTGGGGGAGTATTATATGGAGGAAAAGTGTGCTGGTGCCCATTATTAAGAACAAGGGTGATGTGCAGAGCTGTGGGGACTAGAGAGGAATAAAGTTGACGAGCCACACGAAGTTATGGGAAAGAGTTGTAGAAGCTAGACTCAGGACAGAAGTGAGTATTTGCAAGCAACAGTATGGTTTCATGCATAGAAAGAGTACCACAGATGCATTATTTGGCTTAAGGATGTTGATGGAAAAGTACCAGTGTCTCCAGATGACTACAGTTCAATTGAGGTGTTGTGTTACTGTCTAAAACAGATAAATAACTTGATGAGCCAAACGTTTCTTCAATTAAACCAGAACAAAACTGAGATAATTGTTTTTGGCAATAAAGAAAAGAGGATTGCTGTTAGTAAACACCTGGAGTCACTATCTTTAAAAACCAAAGACCAAGTCCGAAACCTTGCTGTTCTGATAGATTCCGACCTGACTTTCAACAGTCATATCAAATCAATGACTAAAACTGCCTTCTACCATCTGAAGAACATATCCAGAGTGAAGGCTTGCATGTGTCAAGCAGACCAGGAGAAGCTCATCCATGCTTTTACCTCAAGTAGACTTGACTATTGTAATGGTCTTCTGACTGGACTCCCCAAAAAGAGCATTCAACAGCTGCAGTTCATTCAGAATGCTGCAGCTCGGTTCTGACCAGAACAAAGAGGTCAGAGCATATTCCTCAAATTCTCAAGTCTTTACACTGGCTTCCAGTTAGCTTTAGAATATATTTTAAAGTTCTGCTACTGGTCTATAAATCAGTAACTGGTTCAGGTCCTGAATACGTGAAAAAAATGCTAATGGAATATGAACCCAGAGTACCCAGAGAGGAACTGTGGTACTGCATGTGGAGGTCTGGAGGCACAGAGAAGTAGAGAAGAGGACAGAGAAGTAGAGAAGTCGTGACAGCAGGGAACATGTGGAGGAGGAATTTGAAAGATGGAGGCATGCACTGGAAAGGAGAGGATTGAAGATTAGCCGAAGTAAGACAAAATATAAGTGCATGAATGAGAGGGGTGGAGGGGGAAGAGTGAGGCTACAGGGAGAAGAGATAGCAAGGGTGGAGTACTTTAAATACATTGGGGTCAACCGTCCAGAGCAATGGTGAGTGTGGTCAGGAAGTGAAGAAACGGGTCCAAGCAGGTTGGAACGGGTGGAGGAAGGTGTCAGGTGTGTTATGTGACAGAAGAGTCTTTCCTAGGATGAATGGCAAAGTTTATAAGACAGTGGTGAGGCCAGGCATGATGTACGGATTAGAGACAGTGGCACGGAAGAGACAACAGGAAGCAGAGTTGGAGGTGGCGGAAATGAAGATGTTGAGGTTCGCTCTCGGAGTGACCAGGTTGGATAAAATTAGAAATGAGCTCATCAGAAGGACAGCCAAGGTTAGATGTTTTGGAGACAAAGTTAGAGAGCGCAGACTCCGATGGTTTGGTCTCCTCCAGAGGAGAAATAGTGAGTATATTGGTAGAAGCGTGATGAGGATGGAGCTGCCAGGCAGGAGAGCTCGAGGAAGACCAAAGAGAAGGTTGATGGATGTCGTGAAGGAAGACATGAGGGCAGTTGGTGTTGGAGAGGAGGATGCAGGAGATAGGCTTACATGGAAAAGGACAAGCCGAAAGCAAAAGAAAAAGTTAGTTTTGTAAATGTAAAATGTCATTTTAGTGAGTTAACCTTTTTTTTTTTTTTTTATAAATCATTCTTGTTTTTATTTCATTTACGAAAATGTTTTTCCAATTTTAGTTAGTTATTTCGTTCCTTTTCGTTTACTATAATAACCTTGCTGTGCCCCCAGAAGAGCTTTCTGCCAAGGAACGCCCCTGGTCTGAGTCCTTTGTTCATGTCCAAGGTCCATTTCCTAGGTCCAAGTCCCAACTCTATAGCTAAGATCTATATTCTAGGTCGAAATCCTTTTTGTATATTGATGCATACCTTGACAATTGGGGTAAGAGTGGAATCCAGATCGGCACCGTTCACACCGAAGACCCTGGAATTCCACTTTGCATAGACAGCGACCAGAAGAGTTGCATACTTCAGGCAGCGAGCCCACAGAACTGCAACCACACACTGTGGATACAACAACACAACACAGCGCAACACAGCATTTGATGCGTTCAGAACATTTGATGCTAACACAACGTGAGATGACCTGTCACTCACATTGACACAAGGGGTAGTTGAAGTAGCCTGGTGCACAGTGGTCACAATGGTAACCATGGAAACCAATACGACACACACCGTGACCCATTAGCGTGTCACAGGAACCATCCAGGCAACCCGGACCTGAACATTGACACGCTGCATGTACGTACACGTACACACGTACATGCGTATACACACACACACACACACACACACACAATCAGAAGTCCTCCTCTTGCATTTTTTCAATGCTCCTCTTGCATTATTTCAATGTTTTGTGTGTGTGTGCGTGCGTGTGTGTGGGCGTGTATGTTGACAAAGTTGAGTGTGTTGAGTTCTGATAATGTAAACGATGCCTGACCATTTCCAAGTGAAAGTACAGTAGGAACCCATGCAGGGTCTTGGTGTCACTGAGGTTCTTACCCTGGCAGTTGAGTCCGTGGAAGCCCGGCGCACATGTGTCACAGTGATCACCAGTGAAGCCAGGCTTGCACACACATGTTCTGCTTTGTGGATCTGGTCTGCACGAGTTGTCAATGGTGCCGGCCGCGCTGCACTCACAGTCTAAACACAAAACAGAAGCTTTTGTTGAGACTCTAAACACGGTCTGTTCGGAACCCAGTAGGAGCTTGTTTGAGCTTTTATGTCACACACAACCCAAAAAGTAAAACGACTTTTGCTTTCAGTCCCACATGACAGAGAATCATGGAGAACACAAACTGTGTAACAAACAACAAACATGTGAAAGGGAACAGAGTATGAGAGACCATACTGTATGTGACTGAGAGACCGAACATGTGACACCAAACAGTACATGCACAGTTGGGTAGAGTAGGCAAATACTGTACTCAAGTAAGAGTACAATTACTTACTTCAGAATAATACGACTTCAGTAAAAGTAAAATGTAGTCCTCCAAATATTTACTTTAGCGTAAGAAAGCGCTCAGTGAAAAACACTACTCAAGTACTGTGCGACCAGTGAGTAATTTCTGATGTATTTTTTAAATCAGAGCATGAACCTAAAATAAAATAAAACAAATCTAAATAAAATAATGTGCAAATTCAGATATTGCTGAACAATAACACTGAATCTAAAACAATGACTAAAATCTTAAAGAAAATCTTTGTGAAACAACAAATTAAGACAAATTCACCTCCAAGAAATGGTCTTACACTATATTGTTTCTACTTGTTAAATACTGTAGGTTCATCAGGCAGATGACAAAAACAGGAACAAGGCTGCAGTGGATATAAAAAGTATACACACCCCTGTTCAAATGTCAGGCTTTTGTGTTGTAAAATAATTTTGACCAAGATCATTTTTTAATGTTTTTTTTTCCACCATTAATGTCACCTCCAATTTATTGTTGTATCTTTCTGAGAGGGGAGGTCAAAAATCCATTATTATTATTATTAAGCAGTTTATTTGAAAGGGGACAATGCAATGTCATAAAACACATGAAGTACACATGGTTAAAAAAGCCAGAATTAGCCAGAAGGCTAGTTTTCATCTGTAATACATCTACAAGACAATATAATACAGGATACATAATCAAAGACTTACTATACTATTAAGAGAGAATAAAACCACAAATCATTTGATCATAACAAAAAAACATCATAACATACTTGTCTTTTAGTGTTGGCAGGTAGGTGTAGGTGTTAACTAGCCACATTTTCAGTTTTTTTGTGAAGGCCTTGTATGTTGTAAGCAGTTTAACCTCCTTCCACTCACCAGCGCTCCTCACTGACCAGGCTGACTTACTGAAAGTGCTCCAGCGCAGAGGAATGAGACAGTCACCTCTGACAGAGCCTCGAGTGACACGCTCAGAGCTGTTTCTTTGGCTGATGAACTCAGCCAGAGGAGCTGGAGCCAAATCATGCAGTAATTAATAAATCAAATTTAAATCTGCAAATATGTGAAGACTGTCCCAGTTTAAAAGACTGTATTTTGTTTTAATTGCACAGTGATGATTGTGCCTTGGTTTTTTCCCATCCATCCATTTTCTGAGCCGCTTATCCTCACAAGGGTCGCGGGCGTGCTGGAGCCGATCCTAGCGATCTTTGGCGAGAGGCGGTGTGTAGGGCAAGTTACTGATAACTGTGTATCGCCTACACTCTAATCTGTCAGAGTTGGCAAAGGGTAAGATGTCAGGTTGTGGTCGTGAGCTGGGTTCCACAGTGGCCTCCACAAATCAATCACACTATGACAAAGATCTAGTGAGCAGGCTGTTCTCGTCGCACGTGACTACATGGGGTGACCTCCGCTAACATTGTGCGTTCCTCACTGTGTGCCTTCCATCTTAGAGGAGCAATGCTTCTCTCACCTGTTTGCTGCCATTGGCTCTGCGGCAACACACTGCTGTTGTTGATGCCTTCCACGTTGTGGCTTCCTCACCACTCCCTTCTCATTATTACTTGGCGCGAGCTGCTGAGTTGATAACGCTCACTGAGGCCTGCCGCCTTGGAAAAGCTACATCTGTCACAATCTACATGGACTCTCGTTATGCCTTCAGAGTGGTTCATGACTTCAGCGGCCTCTTGCGCCATCGCAACTTTTTGAAATCTGACAGCAAACCTGTTCTTCGCCATGATAATGCTGCTGCTCTACTCGACGCCAACCTCCTCCTATCGCTGTCTGCAAATGTACAGCACACAACATGTCTGACCCTGTCTCTCAAGGGAATACACGTGCAGATGCTGCAGCCAACGCTGCATCGCTCCTACCTCCATCCATCTTTCCATCTCTCCTCTCCTCTCTCACCCCCTCCCTCGCATGCTGCCCCTCTTCTTCTCTCTGACTTACACTCACTGTCTACTTCCACTGAACACACTTTATGGCATCAATGCGGTGCGTCTTTTGTAGACAGTGTCTGGATGAGCCCAAATAGTAAGCCTTGCCTCCCTCGTTGTCTGTTTTGCAAAATTGACCCATGGTTTGGACCACATGTCAAGAGGGGGATGATTACTGCTGTTCAGAGTCAGTGGTTTACAATGGGCTTTTGCAACTGACTTCTGCAAAAACTCTCACATGTGCTCAACACAACCCCGGCAGACCACGTCCACTCACTCAACAAGCAGCACATCTGCCACCTACACGACCATCTATAAACATTACATGTTGGATTTTATAGAAATGATACCATGTGAAGGCAAAAAATACTGTCTAGTATGGCAGACATGTTTTCCAAATGGATTGAAGTATTCCCGGCAAAACATTCATCTTCATCCACAGTGGCAAACACAAATAACTAAAATTATTCCCAGATGGGGAATTCCAGAAAAACTCTCTTCTGATAATGGCACACACTTTGTAAATGAAGTGATGACCCAGCTTTCAGATAGAATACAATTCGACCTCAAAACTCATTGTTGTTAACACCCTCTATCAGAATACAGAATACAATGATTTGCAAATCATGTTCAACTTATATGAAATTGAACACACTACAAAGACAAGATATTTAATGTTCAAACTGATAAACTTTATTGTTTTTAGCAAATAATCGTTAACTTAGAATTTTATGGCTGCAACACGTTCCAAAAAAGCTGGGACAGAGTCATGTTTATCACTGTGTTACATCACCTTTTCTTTTAACAACATTCAATAAACGTTTGGGAACTGAGGACATTAATTGTTGAAGCTTTGTAGGTGGAATTCTTTCCCATTCTTGCTTGATCTGCAGCTTCAGCTGTTCAACAGTCCGGGGTCTCCGGTGTCGTATTTTACGCTTCATAATGCGCCACACATTTTCAATGGGAGACAGGTCTGGACTGGAGGCAGGCCAGTCTAATACCTGCACTCTTTTACTCCGAAGCCACGCTGTTGTAACACGTGCATAATGTGGTTTGGCATTGTCTTGCTGAAATAAGCAGCGGCGTCCATGAAAAAGACATTGCTTGGATGGCAGCATATGTTTCTCGAAAACATGTTTGTACCTTTCAGCATTAATGGTGCCTTCACAGATGTGTAAGTTACCCATGCCATTGGCACTAACACAGCCTCATCCCATCACAGATGCTGGCTTTTGAACTTTGCGTCCATAACAGTCCTGATAGTTCTTTTCCTCATTGGCCCGGAGGACATGACGTCCACAATTTCCCAAAAAATGTGAAATGTTTACTCGTCTGACCACAGAACACTTTTCCACTTCGCGTCAGTCCATCTTAGATGAGCTCGGGCCCAGAGAAGCCGGCGGTGTTTCTGGGTGTTGTTGATAAATGGCTTTTGCTTTGCATAGTAGTTTCAAGTTGCACTAACGGATGTAGCGCCGAACAGTATTTACTGACATTGGTTTTCTGAAGTGTTCCTGAGCCCATGGACCGTAGCTGATGAAATCCCTAAATTCCTTGCAATTGTATGTTGAGAAACATTGTCCTTAAACTGTTAGACTATTTTTTCACGCATTTGTTCACAAAGAGGTGAACCTCCCCCCATCTTTGCTTGTGAATGACTGAGCAATTCAGGGAAGCTCCTTTTATACCCAATCATGGCACCCACCTGTTCCCAATTAGCCTTTTAACCTGTGTGATGTTCCAAACAGGTGTTTGATGAGCTTTCCTCAACTTTCTCAGTCTTTTTTGGTACCTGTCCCAACTCGTGAGTTAATGATTATTTGCTAAAAACAATAAAGTTTATTAGTTTCAACATTAAATATATTGTCTTTGTTGTGTATTCAATTAAATATAGGTTGAACATGATTTTCAAATCATTGCATTCTGTTTTTATTTATGTTTAACACAACGTCCCAACTTCATTGGAATTGGGGTTGTACATCGTAGCCAAATTTGGCCCCCTGGCCTGAGTTTGACATATATGTTTTAAAGGAAGAGTTAGCTAATAATGTCTTGGAGGTGAAAAGATTATCAGATCGAGTGATGAGGCTGTAACTTGAAATTGAGGGTGTTATCTATAATGTGATTAGTGGCTATGCCCCACAGGTAGGATGTGACCTCGAGGTGAAAGACAAATTCTGGAAGGAGCTCGATGAAGCCGTGGCCCAATGGTTAAGATCATCGCCTGCCACCGTGGGGGATCTAGATTCAAGACCACGACTGGGCCATCCGTCAACATACCCCGGACTCACTGCCCCCTGCTCCAGTGTGTTCCACTAACGTGTATGTGTCTCCACTGTGATGGGTAAAACGCAGAGAACGCATTTCGTATGCATGCATGCATGTTCATGACAATAAAAGGTGATTCTTCTTCTACTTCTTCTTCTAAGTAGTTCTGAGCATCCCAAACAGAGAAAGAGTCGTGATTGGTGCAGATTGTAATGGACATGTTGGTGACGGAAACAGGGGTGATGAAGAAGTGATGTTTAAGTACGGCATCCAGGAAAGGAACTTGGAGGTGATGAGATGGTGGAAGACTTTGCAAAAAGGATGGAAATGGCTGTAGTGAACACTTTTTTCCAGAAGAGGCCGGAACATAGGGTGACCTACCAGAGCGGAGGAAGAAGAACACAGGTGGATTACATCTTGTGCAGACGATGTAATCTGAAGGAGGTTACCAACCGTAAGGTAGAGGTAAGGGAGAGTGTGGCTAGACAGCGTAGGATGGTGGTGTGTAAGATGACTCTGGTGGTGGGAAGGAAGATTAGGAAGATAAAGGCAGAGCAGAGAACCATGTGGTGGAAGCTGACATAGGAAGAGTGTTGTGCGGCTTTTCAGGAAGAGGTGAGACAGGCTCTCGGTGGACAGGAGGAGCTTCCAGAAGACTGGACCACGACAGCCAAGGTGATCAGAGAGACAGCCAGGAGAGTACTTGTTGTATCTTCTGGCAGGAAAGAAGCCAAGGTGATCAGAGAGACAGGCAGGAGAGTACTTGGTTTATCTTCTGGCAGGAAAGGAGAGAAGTCGACTTGGTGGTGGAACCTAAAAGTGCAGGAAATCATACAAGGAATAAGGTTAGCTAAGAAGAAGTGGGACACTGAGAGTTCAATAGAATACTAGTGCGTGAGAAGATGCCTGAGGAATGGAGGAAAAGTGTGCTGGTGCCCATTTTTAAGAACAAGGGTAATGTGCAGAGCTGTGGGAACTATAGAGGAATAAAGTTGATGAGCCACACAATGAAGTTATGGGAAAGAGTAGTGGAGGCTAGAGTCAGGACAGAAGTGAGTATTTGCGAGCAACAGTATGGTTTCATGCCGAGAAAGAGTATCACAGATGCATTATTTGCCTTGGGGATGTTGATGGAAAAGTGCAGAGAAGGTCAGAAGGAGCTACATTGTGTCTTTGTAGATCTAGAGAAGGCCTATGACAGAGTAACCAAAGAGGAACTGTGGTACAGCATGGAGTGGCGTGGAGTGGCAGAGAAGTCTGTTAGAATAATACAGGACATGTACGAGGGCAGCAGAAAAGTGGTGAGGTGTGCTTTCGGTGTGACAGAGGAATTTAAGGTGGAGGTGGGACTGCATAAGGGATCAGCTCTGAGGAGGTGATGGATAGGCTGACAGATGAGGTTAAGACTGGAATCCCCGTGGACCATGATGTTTGCAGATGACATTGTGATCTGCAGTGAGAGCAGGGAGAAGTTGGATGAACAGTTATAAAGATGGAGGCATGCACTGGAAAGGAGACAAATGAAGATTAGCAGAAGTAAAACAAAATATATGTGCATGAATGAGAGCGGTGGTGGGGGAAGAGTCCGGCTCCAGGGAGAAGAGATAGCAAGGGTGGAGGACTTGAAATACTTGGGGTCAACAGTCCAGACCAATGGTGAGTGTGATCGGGAAGTGAAGAAGCAGGTCCAAGCAGGTTGGAACAGGTGGAGGAAGGTGTCAGGTGTGTTATGTGACTAAGAGTCTGCGCTGGGAGGAACAGCAAAGTTTACAAGACAGTGGTGTGGGCAGCCATGATGTACGGATTAGAGACAGTGGCACGGGAGAGACAACAGGAAGCAGAGCTGGAGGTGGCGGTAATGAAGATGTTGAGGTTATATTATAATTATAATTATATAAAATTATATTTTAAAACTATTGGGTGATACACAAAATAACAAAACAAAACTAATGCAAATTAAATTAAATGGAAACATCCTGACGGAACCTCAAGTGATGGCTGATGCTCTTAACAACTACTTCATTGAATCTGTGTCAGAAATCTCTTCTAAGTTTGCAGTAAAACAAAGGAAGGAATACCCTGCATTGTCTGCAACGCAGTTCTTTACTATTACAAATATTACTGAGACCAAAGTTATCGATTTCATTCATTCACTCAAACCATCTAAGGCAAAGGATGTTTTTGGAATGGACACGAACATGCTCAAAGATCTAGGTTCAACTCTTGCTACTCCTATTGCCTCAATCATTAATCTTTCAATTTCATCTGGTCACTTTCCAAAGGCCTGGAAATCTGCTATTGTTACCCCTGTCTTTAAATCCGGTGACTCAACTTCTCTGAATAACTACCGACCTATAAGCATTCCTACGGCCATTTCCAAAGTTGCAGAAAAATGGGCGTCACAGCAGATTGTCCATTATTTAAACAGCAGCTCCCCCTCTCTCCACGCCATGCAGTTTGGTTTCAGATCCAAGCATTCCACTGAAATGGCTACATGCCTCTCCATTGAGAAAATAAAATCTTCTCTCGACAAGGGTGGAGTTGTAGGGGCGGTGTTCTTGGACCTCAGGAAAGCTTTCGATACAATAAATCATTCTGTTCTTCTTACCAAGCTCTCAAAATTTAACTTCTCTCGCAAAGCTGTGAGCTGGATTGAATCATATCTGCATGACCGAACACAATCTGTATCAGTTAACAACTGCAGATCAGAGTCTCTTAGGCTAACCTCTGGAGTCCCTCAGGGATCAATATTAGGCCCCCTTTTATTTAGTCTTTATATCAACGATTTGCCCACTGTTTGTTCTGAAGCAGAGTGCGTAATGTATGCAGACGACACGGTTTTCTTTGTTCATGGTCGCTCCAAAGATACTGTTGCTGCTAAACTCACTAATACAATGTCCTGTGTCACAACTTGGTTGCAGCAGTGCTGTCTACAGCTAAACGTTTCTAAAACTGTAGGCATGTATTTCACTAAAACAAATAGAGTATCACCTGACCCCGACATACTTGTTAATGGAGAAAAAATGCAAATTGTCAGCCAATACAAATATCTTGGGTTAATAATAGATGCACAGCTTTTCTTTAAAGCCCATATTGACAAATTGTGTAAAAATATCAAATTAAACTTCGCAAATTTTCGTGCAAGTCGAAATGAAATGTCAACTGAAGCCGCAAAAATTTACTTACATTCAATGAATCTTAGTCACTTTAACTACTGCATAACCAGTTGGTCCCAGGCTGGTCAGAATGCAAAAAAAACATTGAAAGTTTTGTCCAAAGAAAGTAATTAAAGTGATGGATAAGAAACCAAGGCACTATCATCACTGTGCAATTTAAAAAAAAATACAGTCTTTTAAACTGGGACAGTCTTCACATATTTGCAGATTTAAATTTGATTTATAAAGTACTGCATGATTTGGCTCCAGCTCCTCTGGCTGAGTTCATCAGCCAAAGAAACAGCTCTGAGCGTGTCACTCGAGGCTCTGTCAGAGGTGACTGTCTCGTTCCTCTGCGTAGGAGCACTTTCAGTAAGTCAGCCTGGTCAGTGAGGAGCGCTGGTGAGTGGAAGGAGGTTAAACTGCTTACAACATACAAGGTCTTCACAAAAAAACTGAAAATGTGGCTAGTTAACACCTACACCTACCTGCCAACACTAAAAGACAAGTATGTTATGATGTTTTTTTGTTATTATCAAATGATTTGTGGTTTTATTCTCTCTTAATAGTATAGTAAGTCTTTGATTATGTATCCTGTATTATATTGTCTTGTTGCTGTATTTTACTGCTTTTTTACATCATGGCCAGGGGACTACAGATGAAAACTAGCCTTCTGGCTAATTCTGGCTTTTTTAACCATGTGTATTTCATGTGTTTTATGAAATTGCATTGTCCCCTTTCAAATAAACTGATTAATGATCATTGTCATGCTGAAAGACCCAGCCATGTTTCATCTTCAATGCCCTTGCTGATGGAAGGAGGTTTTCATTCAAAATCCCACGATACATGGCCCCATTCATTCTTTCTTACACGGATCAGTCGTCCTGGTCCCTTTGCAGAAAAACACCCACAAAGCATGATTTTTCCACCCCCATGCTTCGCAGTAGGTATGGTGTTCTTTGGATGCAACTCAGCATTCTTTCTCCTCCAAACACAACAAGTTGAGTTTTTACCAAAAAGTTATATTTTGGTTTGATCTAACCATATGACATTCTCCCAATCCTCTACTGGATTATCCAAATGTTCTCGAGCAAACTTCAGACGGGCCTGGACATGTACTGGCTTAAGCAGGGGGACAGGTCTGGCACTGCAGAATTTGAGTCCGTGGCGGCATAGTCTGTTACTGATGGTAGCCTTAATTACTTTGGTCCCAGCTCTCTGCAGGCCATTCACTACGTCCCCCCGTGTAGTTCTGGGATTTTTGCTCAGCATTCTTGTTCTCATTTTGACCCCACAGGGTGAGATCTTGCGTGGAGCCACAAATCGAGGGAGATTATCTGTGGTCTTGTATGTCTTCCATTTTCTAACAATTGCTCCCACAGTTGAGTTCTTCTCAACAAGTTGATTACCTCTTGCAGATTCAGTCTTTCCTACCTGGTGCAGTTCTACAATTTTGTTTCTGGTGCCCTTTAACAGCTCTTTGGTCTTGGCCATGGTGGAGTTTGGAGTGTGACTGTTTGAGGTTGTGGACTGGTGTCTTTTATACTGATCATGAGTTCAAACCGGGGGCATTAATACAGGTAATGAGTGGAGGACAGAGGAGCCTCTTGAAGAAGAAGTTACAGGGCTGTGAGAGCCAGAAATCTTGTTTATAGGTGACCAAAATACTTATTTTCCACCATTCTTTTCTCATAAAATCTTTAAAAATCAGATGTGATTTTCTGGATTTTTTTTCTTATTTTGTCTCTCATAGATGAGGTATACCTATGATGAAAATTACAGGCCTCTCTCATCTTTTTAAGTGGGAGAACTTGCACAATTGGTGGCTGACTAAATACTTTTTTGCGAGAATGCGTGTGCGCCCTAGGCACAATTTGTCTCCCTTTGAGATCCTCTTTGCAGGGCCTCCAAATGTCGGATTGAATCCTCCAGGCTTGCCGATGGACACATCTTTGACAACATAATCAGGTATTGCACATCTTTGACTAATTTGCTCTCAGATGTCAGGACATAAGTCTTCTCAGCACTGCCAAGGGCGGCTGACGGCACAATGAAAGACGTGGAGGCATCAGCGCTGGCTAGGACCGTTTAAAGTCCTCTTGGTAACTCACACGGCTGTGAAAGTTACTGAAAGAGCTACGTGGGTGCACGTGTCACACTGAAAAACGGTCCCAGGACCTCCTATGGTCCCTCACCTTCTACAACAGATGGCCAGAAAGTTCAGCCTAATGAGGCAAAGTAATCACCTCTTAGAAAGAGGATTCACTGTTAGCATCCACTTTTTGCTACAATCAGTGCTGGTAACTGATTACACTTCGATAGGTCATAGAGGAGAAAAAGATAGGTCATAAAAGCTGAGCAACGACCAATCATCTGTTGTCTTGGTGCTGAGCTGTGTCGGAGGCCAAGAATTTTAGGTTACTGGCAGCGCTCTGCAATCTCAAACCGGAGACATGGTCGCGACCCCCAAAAAAAGGTAGATACCGGGAGGTTGGCTGCTTGAAAAGTAGATCTTGGGGCAAAAAAGTTTGGGCACCCCTGTCCTACAGCACGAATATTTGGTTTCTTTACACCCTTCATGTGGGAAGTGCTATATTTGTTCTTTCATGCCGCATGATGCTGCAAACTCACGTCGTGCCTTCCCCACATCCTATTTTGTTATCAATCTTTCCTCGCACCTTAGCTTCCTTTATTCGTCTACGGTACCTTAACCAAACCTTCAGAATCTTGTTTCTAGCTGGTTCACTGGACTCGGTTGGCAGGCTTGGCTATATCGTATTGCACTTGTTTTCTGTGTCGCTCTTCTTGTGCATGGTTGGCTCTGCATTTGTCCAGTATACGCGTGTGGCCCCATTGACCTTGTAACACTCTCCTCTCCAACTTGTGACTGACACTTTCCTGACTGTTTCCTCGTGCTTGTTTGGATGACATGGCTAACCCAGATTCGGATTCTTCAGTCTAGTCATTTTTTAAATTTATTTTTTATTTTTTGTGCGATTGACTTACAACCTGTTTATGAAGGATTTTCTTAAACCTACATAATGGTGTGAAATGCTGGAATTGTTTTTAGGTTGTTTGTTTAATACACGTTATCCCTATCATATTATTTACCAATTTTTCATTTTGTTTGTTTGATTTATTGATTATCAAAAGGGGGATTTGTTATGGCAAAATGAAAGAAATATCATCTATATACTCTATCATATTATTCCATTATTATTTTATTTCTGAAATAGTCCTTTGTTCTTGTGTGGCCTTTTTCAACTGTACTTAGCGTAATACTTTGACGGTACATGTGGTAAGTAGGACAGCAATGATGTTCAGCATGCGACAGCAATGACGTAATAAACCTGAGTTGTGTTAGAAAACTATTTTTCCATTTTCACTGATGAGTACACTTCCCTTCTCTCATCCTGTCTTCAACCTCCCTTTTCTCTCAAGGACAAGATAACAGTGTGAATAGGTCTTTCTTGCTTCTTTCCTCATCGCCCTCCCATTTTTCTTTGGTTTAATCAGGCATTGTTCTTCCGTATGTGTCTCAGAGACGGGCAGTGATCCAAGTAACTGTAACCTGTCGACTCTCTCTCTCTTTGCAAAGATATTATTAAAACTACAAAAGACAAGATTGTTTTGATTTCATTTCCAAAACAATAGGCTTTTCACATTTAAGTGTGTGCCTGTATGTTGGTATTAAGTGAATTAAGCACTGATCGGACGAGCCCAGAGCTGCAAGGTGTGCGTCATTTAGTGTGGTATAGCAGTGGTCTAGAATGTTGTTTTCCCTGGTAGGACAGTCCATGTGCTGCTTGTATTTAGGGAGTTTGTGGTTGAGTTTAGCTTTGTTAAAGTCCCCAAAAATAATGAGGGGTGAATATGGGTGCTTTTTTTCAAGTTTGGAGGAATGTAGACACCAGCAAGGATGAAAGAGGCCAACTCGCCCGGCAAGTAGAATGGCTTATAATTAAAAAACAGTGACTCCACGTCTGGGCTGCAGTGTGTGTTGAGCTCCGAGACATCGGTACACCATTTTCCGTTAATATTGAAGCATATTCCGCTGCCTTTTGTTTTCACCGATAGCGCCATGAGGCGATCCGCGCGGCGTAGATGGATCAGTAAATTGGAAATCTTCCTCCCTTGTCATAGATTCCAAAGCATTCTTTACAGGAATAGCAAACACTTCACTTTGCTCACCTTTGAAAAGTTGTTCATTTATTTCTTGAGCACCCTCTGACAGCATTCTGTTTTTCTTCAGAAGAATATGGATTTTAAATAGCTGTCGTTTACAGGACTCCAGCTGTTGCATTCGGATGGCTGCCTTTTGCCAGTATGGAAGTATAACATGCACTAATTTGGAACTCTGTTGTTTCGTCTTGTCTTCATGAAAATAAAAAAACTGCATAGATTAAAGCACATGTAACTTTGTGGGCAAGCTGTTGGCATGCCCAGCAGCCATACAGATGCTGCAGAACAGGTTGAAGCTGATGCCATTGTAATGTGTTTTAATCTTCAGAGTTTATTGTGAAAATGGAAGCAACATCTAATATCTACCATTGCAATCCTGTTTTTCATTAAGTGAATATATCAAAAACATCATTGAAAAAAGGTATAAACCAACTAAACAAGGCAACTGGCATGGTGAAAATTCTGAAGTGGCCAGGGATATTAGCGCATTAAAAGGCAAAAGTGACATGACAAGCTAGTTTCTCCACTGGTCCATTTGTCCTGAAATTTTTACAGTAGGCTATAGTCTACTTGGCAAAAGGGGGAAAAAAGTAAGCCTTGTTGAGCCTGGGTGTTCAAACCTTTTTTTCCTTTCAATAAATTTCTGGACCACCCTAGTAGACATATACATAATGCATATAGACATATGTACATATGCAGACAGTATATACAGTTATATTATCTAATCTATCTATTGTAAATCTATTTATATACAGGGATTATTTTTATGAATAAAAAAACTTACTAATGATCTCTCCGGCTGGTTTTGCTTCACCATTGTTGTTGCTAGGATACATGGGGAAAGCTGCTTCAAACAGACAGACAGACAGACAAAACAGATATTAGCAATGGATGGCATTCATCTGGTCGACCACCCAATCACTAAGGCGGACTTACGGTAACACTCTGGGAAGTTGACAAAGCCGTCAGCACATTGGTCGCAGTTGTCGCCAGTGTAGTTTTCCTTGCAGAAGCAACGTCCTGTCATGTCCTCACATGTGCCGTCCGTGAATGGAGACTCACAGTCGCAGGCTGACAAAGTGTGCACGCACACATATGCACACATTGCAAGATGAAATATATATACATATATGTATATGTATGTATATATATATATATATATATATTTATATACATATGTATACATATATACATATACATATATACATATATATACATATACATATACGTATATATATATATATATATACATATATGTATATATATATACATATATATATACATATACATACATATATATATACATATACATACATACATATATATATATATATATATATATATATATATATATATATATATATATATATATATATATATATATATACATACATATATATATATATACATACAACGTTTCTAAAGTGTAGCCACCTTCCGATAAGAGACTGATTAAAAAGGTTTGTCGTCATTTGGCCTAAAATTAAACCTAACAAAAATTAAGCCTCAAAATATAACGTGGTGCCCCTCATATATCTCAATATGACGTGGTGCCCCTCATATATATCAAATATCTTGATTTATAACACTGTAATATAAAATTACGATAACCCGTAAGTGACGCAGGCGCCGCTTCCAACTCATCGTTTCCTTCTAAATTAAGCACAATCCTTATTTCAAACATAATCGCGACAACACACACGGGAAAGTTAACTGTTTATTATCTGTGCTACCCCGCGAGCTAATGAGCTAGCGATCTCAGCTAAACAGCTCGCTCCACCACGGCGAAGTCGTTTAAAACGTCAGTATCTCTCTCTGTGTTTGTCCTCATTTCACACAAACATCGGCAAGTTACCCCTTTATTAAGAATAACCTCAGTGGCACACATTCACCCAGTAGTTGACTACAGCGAACACTACCGTAAATTTGATTTGATTGACAGCTGAAGGGCTGGTCTTCTGCGGACCAACCACACAGTCTT
Organism: Phycodurus eques; assembly: GCF_024500275.1. Taxonomy (NCBI): domain Eukaryota; kingdom Metazoa; phylum Chordata; class Actinopteri; order Syngnathiformes; family Syngnathidae; genus Phycodurus; species Phycodurus eques. Next base: position 77,487 of record NC_084525.1, on the reverse strand, counting down.
GCAGCTCTTTATTCTTTACTTCAGACCCAGGGTGATTCATATCACAGAGTAAAGTAAAAAAATTTAATAGAGAAACAAGAAATGACCCCTCCTTGAGCCGTCACCTTGTCGTGGTGGAGGGGTTTGTGTGTCCCAGTGATCCTAGGAGCTAAGTTGTCTGGGGCTTTATGCCCCTGGCAGGGTCACCCATGGCAAACAGGTCCTAGGTGAGGAACCACACAAAGCACGGCTCAAAGACCCCTCATGATGACGACAAACAATGGACTTCGTTTTCCCTTGCCCGGACGCAGGTCACCGGGGCCCCCCATGGGAGCCAAGCCTGGTGGTGGGGCTCGAAGGCGAGCGCCTGGTGGCCGGGCCTGCACCCATGGGGCCCGGCCGGGCACAGCCCGAAAGGGTAACGTGGGTCCCCCTTCCCATGGGCTCACCACCTGTGGGAGGGGCCATAGGAGTCGGGTGCAGTGTGAGCTGGGCGGTGGCCGAAGGCGGGGACCTTGGCGATCCGATCCCCGGCTACAGAAGCTGGCTCTAGGGACGTGGAATGTCACCTCTCTGGCAGGGAAGGAGCCCGAGCTGGTGTGTGAGGTCGAGAAGTTCCGACTAGATATAGTCGGACTCGCCTCCACACACAGCTTGGGCTCTGGTACCAGTCCTCTCGAAAGGGGTTGGACTCTCTTCCACTCTGTCAAGTTGACCACGGTGAGAGGCGCCCAGCAGGTGTGGGTATACTTATTGCCCCCCGGCTCGGCGCCTGTACGTTGGGGTTCACCCCGGTGGACGAGAGGGTAGCCTCCCTCCGCCTTCGGGTGGGGGGACGGGTCCTGACTGTTGTTTGTGCCTATGCGCCAAACAGCAGTTCACAGTACCCACCCTTCTTTGAGTCCTCCTGAATCTCAGATTCAGGAGGAGCAATGTGGTTTTCGTCCTGGCCATGGAACTGTGGACCAGCTCTACACCCTCGGCAGGGTCCTCGAGGGTGCATAGGAGTTCGCCCAACCAGTCTACATGTGTTTTGTGGACTTGGAGAAGGCGTTCGACCGTGTTCCTCGGGGGGTCCTGTTGGGGGTGCTTCGGGAGTATGGGGTACCGAACCCCCTGATACGGGCTGTTCGGTCCCTGTACGACCGGAGTCAGAGTTTGGTCCGCATATCCGGCAGTAAGTCGGACTCGTTCCCGGTGAGGGTTGGACTCCGCCAAGGCTGCCCTTTGTCGCCGATTCTGTTCATAACTTTTATGGACAGAATCTCTCGGTGCAGCCGAGCCGTAGCTGAGGCCCGGTTTGGTGGCCTCAGTGTTGCATCTCTGCTTTTTGCTGATGATGTGGTTCTGTTGGCTTCATCAAGCCGTGAGCTCCAACTCTCACTGGAGCAGTTCGCAGCAGAGTGTGAAGCGGCTGGGATGAGAATCAGCACCTCCAAATCTGAGACCATGGTCCTCAGTCGGAAAAGAGTGGCATGCCCTCTCCAGGTCGGAATGAGATCCTGCCACAAGTGGAGGAGTTCAAGTATCTTGGGGTCTTGTTCACGAGTGAGGGAAGAATGGAACAGGAGATCGACAGGCAGATCGGCGCAGCGTCTGCAGTGATGCGGACTTTGTATCGGTCCGTTGTGGTAAAGAAGGAGCTAAGCCGAAAGGCGAAGCTCTCAATTTACCGGTCGATCTTCGTTCCTACCCTTACCTATGGTCATGAACTGTGGGTCATGACCGAAAGAACAAGATCCCGGATACAAGGGGCCGAAATGAGTTTCCTCCGCAGGGTGTCCGGGCTCTCCCTTAGAGATAGAATGAGAAGCTCGGTCATCCGGGAGGATCTCAGAGTAGAGCCGCTGCTCCTCCGCATTGAGAGGAGCCAGATGAGGTGGCCAGGGCATCTGATTCGGATGCCTCCCAGACGCCTCCCTGGTGAGGTGTTCCAGGCACGTCCCACCGGGAGGAGACCCCGGGGACGGCCCAGGACACGCTGGAGAGACTACGACCTTCGGCTGGCCTGGGAACGCCTCGGGATCCCCCCGGAAGAGCTGGATGAAGTGGCTGGGGAGAGGAAACTCTGGGCGTCCCTGCTAAAGCTACTGCCCACGCGACCCGACCCGGATAAGCGGTAGAAAATGGATGGATGGATGGAACAAGAAATGAAATTTTAACAACAACAATAAAAACAACAACAATACTGATTTAAAAGCAAACAAAATCAAATAAAAACAATAAGGGTGGGCCTTATTTTTCATGATTCCAGAGGCATTAAAAAAACAATATCATTTGTCGTGATAGTTTTTGGGAAAATATATTGTCCAAAGAATTATCGTGACAGGCCTATACATGTGACATATTCTGTCATGTTTTTTGTGATTTAAAAAGAAAAGTGATCTTAACCCCTTCCTGATACATTTATTTGGGATACATTACAGGTGTTATGTTTTGTTTTATTGAGCTATTTATTCGAATCCATCAGTAACAGATTAAAATTGTAAATGGGCTGATATTGAACAAATTGCAAGACAGATCGATCTAGAATGGATAGATCGATTTAGAAATGATGCATTTCTTGACAGATCTAGACAAAATATGCTGGAATATCTAGATGGAAAACAGATTACCTATAATGGTTCAAAAATAATACATAGCTAGATTGACAATAAATAGACAGAACTAGAAAATATTGCAAGAGTACTCGAAAATATATAGTTACTAGATAATAAATGGATATATTTAGAATAACTACATCTAGAATAGCTAGGTAGATGGATAGAAAGATCTGAAAAAGATATTATTAAAAGATATACTTAGATACACAGATCTAGAATAAATAGATGAAAACCAGACAAGATGGGACCGTGGGACTTACGTGCACAGGCTTCCGGTGAGTCGAGGGGCGTGCCTGGAGCTCTGTAGTAGGCAAGGACACAGCGCTCACAGTTAACGCCGGTTGTGTGATGCTAGGAAAGAAGCAGCATGTACGTTGAAAACAAAAACAACAACAACAAGCAAATACGGTGCGCGTTCATACATGGCCTACCTGACAGTTGAGGCAGACTCCACCCCCTCGGTACTCTCCGCGGAAATTGAGGCTGCCGTGCCGCTGTGCCACATCAGTGTCGTAGAAGCAGTCAAACGAGTGGCGGTGACAGTTACATGCTGGAAAGATTGAACATTTATTTTCTCAACTTAAAGCACGTTTGGTGGCCTTCACAGGAACAGCCTCATCAATGTACCGTATTTTCACGACCATAAGGCGCACTTAAGTCTAAAATTTTCTCCAAAGTGGACGGGGCGCCTTATAATGCGGCGCACCTTATGTATGCACCGAGTTCCAACATCTATAAATGTTGTTGTGTGATGAGCGCTCCGCTCGACTTTTTTAAATGTATTTATTTTATTTATTTTTTGCATTTCCTGCCGACACGCTGCTTACGCAGAGGAAAAGCGGATGTGGCTGAGGACAGGGGAAGGACGCTAGAGCCACGCCACCACTAGGGATATAGCGCCGGGGTTTTTTTTTGTTTTTGTTTTGTTTTTAATACTACCGCTTTACTGACTGGGACCATTTCCGGGGTGTACATTGTGCAAAACTAAGAATTCAAGATCAACGAATCCATGGTTCGCAAGTGGAGGAGGCAGGAAAAAGAGCTTCGCCAAGTCAAGAAGATGAAGCTGAGGTTTCGCGGAAAAAAAAAGAAATCAAAACGCGGAAACAAGGCGAGTTGGACCGAGTTGGAAGACCAACCTGAGCAATGGATGAATGAGCAAAGAATAACTTTGGGCTTGCCTGGACATCGGTGTAAACAGCGCGCTCAAAGTGAAGTTGCAAGCGGCGTGGAAGCGATTGATGACAGATGGCAAACACAGCTTTACTTTCGCACGGCAACGAGACTGACTCGAATCCGGCGTGTTTGATTGAGAACTTGCCCAGCTGTTCATTTCAGATACAGAAGATGAGGACTTTGATGGATTTGTGGACGCTTCCACAAAGAACAAAAAAAAATAGTTTTGCCTTTTCTTTGGGTTTTTCTAGCGACAGTCAGGAAGTGATATCACATTCAAAGCAGGAAGACTCCAGCATCACCATTTTTACGTGTTACTACTGACTTAAAATGCGACATCATATATCACCTGATTAAATTTCTATTCTTGGAAAGAAAGAAAGAAAGAAAGAAAGAAAGAAAGAAAGAAAGAAAGAAAGAAAAGAAATAGAAACATATTTTTTAGTCTTGGATGTAGATTCACAATTGACATGGCAAGCAAGCAGAATACAGTATTAAAAAAAATAAAAATAACGCAACTCACGTTCACACTCGTTGGCATTGAAACTGGTGGCTGGCTCCCATGGTAACTGGTGGTATCCAGGGCAACACTGGTCACATGAGGCACCACAGGTGTTGTGCTGACAGTCGCACTGCAGACTGTACAGACACACATAAACACGCACGCAAACACACACACACACGCACACGCGCGCACACACACACACACACACAGACATTTTGTCCCAGTACATACATCAAGACAATCGGCCAGATTTTGTGCCGATTCTTCCCCTTCCTGCCCAAGCTTGTCAAATGCAAGACAATCTTATGTCTTGTAACATTATCCAATAAGATTATCCTTAGGTCTGAGGTGGGTTAAGATTGCATTTGTGCTGATTTTAGGGTCTGAAACAGATCCAATGGTCCAATGGACCAATGAGAATCACAATCTTAAAAAAATGAACGTTCAATATTTACGACCAAAATTCTTCATCTGTGGGGGGAAAGCTGACGTCTTCCAGAAGCATAATGAATAATATCGTTTATCATAATAGTTTTAGGGACAATATATTGTCTTTCAAATATTGTTATCGTGACAGGCCTCGCAAGACACAACCCAAATAACACTAAACACAATATACTTCAGGGAAGATGTGACACTATTACTTTCAATGCAACACAAACAGACAGTTTATTGATATATATATATATATATATATATATATATATATATATATATATATATATATGTGTGTATTGTTTCCAAAGGAAATTCCTTTGAATTGTTTTTTATTTCATTCCTTTGCCTCATGCATGCATTGCGCGCACACAAACACACACATCCACGCTTTGGCACACACGTGAGTGTTTTTCCCGGTGAAATGGAGGTGGTGCTGGAAAGTCAAACCAAATGTTGTCCAGCCACCCGGAAACAATGTAGAACAGGAAGGCAGAGAGATGGACAAACAGACAGACAGAGAGGTGTGTGTATGTCTGTGTGCGTGTGTGTGTCTGCTGTGTCTTCCATGTCCACAATGGTTTGTGTTCAGCTCTCCGTTCCAAAATAATGATCTATGGTTTTAAAACCTTTTTCGAGGAAACATCCAAGGAGCCTGTTGACGTATTCATTCAAAATTAAGTAATCAAAAGGTAATCAAATGTAACTAGCTACATTACTTTGACAAAGTAACTGAAATAGCTACTATTAAATTTTCAACAGGATAACTTGCAATTGTAACAAATCAAATTACATTTCCAAAGTAATCTTCACAACACTGCATACACATAATGGCTACAGTGAAGACCAGTATTTTTTTTCTCATTTTTATATCATGAAAACCTGGCATTTGACCAAGAGGGTGTGTGTGTGATTGTGTGTGTGTGTGTGTGTGTCTGCACATGCACGCACGTGTGAGCAATGCACAAGAGGTGTCAGCATGCATGAAGTGTGAGTGTGAGCGAGGTTTGTGTGTGTGAAATTGTGCACAATGTGCGTGAGTATGTGAGAGAGCATACATAATGTGTGTAAGAGGGCATGCATGAGATGTGTGTGTGAGTGCTCAAGGTGTTTGTTAGCATGCACAGGGTCTAGTTGGTTGGTTCTGTGTGAGTCCACGATGTGTATGTGTTGGTGTACATTCAGTGTATGTGTGTGATTCCCACCCCTGTGGAGAATATTGTTTGATATTCTTCCTAATAAAGGCCTTAAAAGTTTGCAGCTTTAACTTCTGAATGTTCAGAGTTCAATTCAGTAAGCCATTTGTGATGTTTGTGCTCTTACTTGTACGGATCGTTGAGGTCCTGAGCATTACATGCTTCAGCGTGTCCGTTACACACGCAGCGCCCACCAATGCTGATGTCCTTGATGCTGTAGTAGTACTGCACGCACGCACAGACACACACGCACACAAAACTGGTGAGAACCAACAATCTATTGCAGTGACAGGACCATACAATGTCACCATTAAGTTGGAACCAGTGGTGAGTCTAGACCAATTTTATTGAGGGGACCTGGCTGGGGCCAGGGGTTTTGTCATTCAACCTGCTTCCGATTAACCTTACCACAACACAAAAACAACAGTAGCTTATTATATGTTATTTATAAACTGGGTTGTAGAAATGTTGGGGACTCCTCTGTTGCTTTTCATCCATAGTTCAAAATAGAGGGAAAAAAGGATATGTCCTACTTCTGCACCATAAAGGCAAATAACAATGAAGCAGGCGTTGAGGCATAGCCAGAGTGAGAGTGTTAAGCGAGCTGAAGAGCAACAAGTTAAGAGCACCACAAACTGATTTCAGAGAGCACACAGATCAGGAAGAGAGAAAAAGTTTAAGATCCTGAGAGTGAGGCCGCTGAGAGGAAGATACAAGTAGAGTGTGAAATAAAGACAATACAGTTGCAGTATGTGCAGCCACTCAACCATCAGGTTTGCGATGTTGAAAAAAAAAAAAAAAAACATGGTTGGTTTGTGTGTGTGCATTTTTAACTTTAACGAGACAAAGTTAACATTCAATTCATGTTTAACAGGGAAGCTACGTACAACATTGTCTTGAATGTGAAAATGTTACACATCTATAGGTTCAGCTAATTTGTGGTCTTAAGGCCTTTTCACACTGCACTTGGTAAAGCGTCTGAAACCCTCGACTTTTCCATTCATTGTGTGTGTGCGTCACATCAGAAGGCGTGACGCCGAGCGTCACGTCAATGCAGAGAGCGTCTGATGCTCAGCGTCGCGTCAATGCCGAGGGTGTCTGACGCTCAGCGTCGCGTTATGAGATAGAAAAATCTTCTATTCTGGCGCGTTGACGCAGTGACGTCAAAAAGCTCCTCCAATGGGCGAGAGGCTGGCGGAGTGATTTCTGAGTGCTATTTTGGCAGACTTGTAGTGTACAAGAGGAAAATGGAGGACGCTCTAATACATGTGGTTTCTCTTTGTCCCGAAATCTCGACTTAACCTGAAATACAGTGTACCTGAACGTCGTCTTGGTAAAATGGTAGCTCACAAACAAGCCTAAATTCTCTGAGGTTCCGACAAGCCATGACAATAGAGCAGGGGTGTCAAACTATTTTTTGTCGCGGGCCATATTGTAGTTACGGTTTCCCTCAGAGGGCCGTTATGACTGTGAAACCATAAAAATCTTTAATCACCTCATCATATTTACACACGAAATTTATGAACTAGTTTTGGAATCAGAAATCAAGTTTTTCAACTATTGTTCATGTTTGGTAACACAAAAATGCTTGCAGTATCTCAACATGATCATTTATGATATATGACTTTGAAATTTCGGTGCAGATTTTAACAAGAATCATGGAAGTTGACACACATGATTTTCCTTCGCGGTCCACATAAAATCAAGTGGCCTTTAGTTTGACACAGTGAACCCATTTCATTTTCTGTACCGCTTAGCCTCACTTGGGTCACGAGCGTGCTGGAGCCTAGCCCCTATCCTTTTTTTTTTCCAGCTAGTCTCCTCCTCCTTAAAATGAGGGCTTTCTTTTCTGAAAAAGAAAATTACATCCGTTTACATCCTGGTTGGCTGCTACGTCACCACTTCCAAATATGGGATGGTTTCACCCCCGTTGTTGTCGCCTTTGCGCTTTGATGTGGGGGCCTTTCACCCCGGAGTGTTGAACAGCTGAAGCTGTACATCAAGGAAGAATGGGAAATAATTCCACCTACAAAGCTTCAACAATTCGTGTCCTCAGTTCCCAAATGTTTATTAAATGTTGTGTGATGTAACACAGTGGTAACGTGACCCTGTCCCAGCTTTTTTGGAACGTCTTGCAGCCATACAATTCTCAGTTAACGATTATTTGCGAAAAACAATCAAGTTGAGCAGTTTGAACATTAAATATCTTGTCTTAGTAGTGTATTCAATTAAATATAGGTTGAACATGATTTGCAAATCATTGTATTCTGTTTCTATTTATGTTTAACAGAACATCCCAACTTCATTGGAATTGGGGTTGTAATATAATTCATAAAATGATTAAATATCACGACTGAATAAGTACCAAGTTCCCACACAGAACATAGAAGGTATGAGACAAGAAATGTTACTTCCTTATTCTGTAGCCATGAGTTAACTCTGTAAACAAATACAGTGCAGCTCAGCCCTTGGTTGGTGGACATCATGTCAAGAATATGCCTTTGGTGGTACAACAACTAATTTGAAATGGCATTTAAAAATAAAATAAACCATATATGTGTGCTTAGAGGCTAAAAAGCAATGGAGAGGAACACCCAACATTTCACCAACACAGTATATAAATGACATTTTAATCGGCTACTGTTGCAGGCGTGCTTGGTTTTGTGTTGTGGGAAGGTTAACTAGGCTGGCTGCTATTATAATTCATTAAGTTAGCCAACAACATTTCATGACCAGAAAGAAGGCTTACCTTGTAACAATACAGTAAAATATTGTTTGTGGTAAACATTTCTTGCTACTTCTGTCTTTTATTGGGTGGATGCCAGTAACTTCTAGCTTGTGGTGTGTACCAACAAAACCTATTCGTGACCGCTGTTTACCATGTTACTGGGGTGTTATTTTGAAGGCTGACTAATACCAGCTATATGATGTGTTAAGATGATGTTGCCAGAGTGTTCAGAATCAGAATCATCTTTATTTGCCAAGTATCTCCAAAAAACAAACAAGGAATTTGTCTCCGATAATTGGAGCCGCTCTAGTACGACAACACAGTCAATTGACAGAGAACACTTTTGACATTGACAAAAACGGTCATTAACAATAAAGGGTTGCTAGTTATCTGGTAATGCCGGTAACAATTATTATAATTTTTTTGACAATTGTGCAAAAAGATACAGAGTGCTCTAGCACAGTTTGAATGAATAATATTGCAATAGTCCTGTGCAATGACCATTGTGCAAAGGGCGCCGAGAGTTCAAACGATTAATGGGATAATCTGGGACAATGTTGATTGTGCAAATGTTGCAGATACTCCTCAGTCAGTGTGCAAATGGAGAAGATGCTACTCTGGCATGAGTGGCCAGTATTGGTCAACAACAGATGTGCAAATAGTGCAGCGTGGCGAGACTACTCCAGTGAGTGCACGAGTAATATATAATTGGCAGCATGTTGCAATGGAATTGTCGGTCAGCTGTTTAAGAAGTTGATTGCAAGAGGGAAGAAGCTGTTGGAATTTCTACTAGTTCTAGTTTGCATTGATCAGTAGCGCCTACCTGAGGGAAGGAGCCGGAAGAGCCGGTGACCGGGATGTGGAGGATCCGAGAGGATTTTGCACGCTCATGTCTTAGTTCTGGCAGCGTGAAAGTCCTCAAGGGTGGGTAGGGGGGTACCGACAAGCCTTTCAGCAGTTTTGATTGTCCCTTGCAGTCGGAGTTTGTCCTTTTTTGTAGCAGCAGCAAACCAGACTGTGATGCTACTTCATTCATTCATTTTCCGTACCGCTTATCCTCACTGGGGTCGCGGGCGTGCTGGTGCCTATCCCAGCTATCTTGGGGCGAGAGGCGGATTATACACCCTGAACTGGTTGCTTGCCAATCGCAAGGCACATATAAACAAACAACCATTCGCACTCACATTCACACCTATGGGAAATTTAGAGTCTTCAATTAACCTACAATGCATGTTTTTGGGATAGGGGAGGAAAAAGTACCCGGACAACACCCACGCAGGTACGAGGAGAACATGCAAACTCCACACAGACGAGGCCAGATTTGAACTTGGATCCTCAGAACTGTGAGGCAGATGTGCTAACCAGTCAGTCACCATGCTGCCAATGTACTTTCATTTAATAAAATAGGTAAAAATTTGATGATGAAATCCTGAAAAATAACTTCAATAAAACCAATAAGTTCGATTCATCCATTTAACCATTTTCTTCCGCTTATTCGAGGTCTGGTCGCAAGGGCAGAAGCTTAATCAGGGAAGCCCAGAATTCCCTCCCCCCAGCCACATCGTCCAGCTCATCCGGGGGGAGACGTTCCCAAGCCAGCCGCCCGAGGCCTCATCCCGGTGGGACGTGCCCGAAACACCTCACGAGGGAGGCGTCCAGAGGGAGTCCAAACCAGATGCCTGAGCCACCTCATCTGGCTCCTCTTGATGCGGAGTAGCAGCGGCTCGACTCTGAGCCCCTCCCGGATGACAGAGCTTCTCATCCTATCGCTAAGGGAGAGCCCAGACACACTGCAGAGGACACTCATGTTGGCCGCTTGTATCCAGGATCTTGTGACCATAAATGGGGGTAGCAACGTAGATCGACCGGTAAAACTGAGAGCTTTGTTTTTCGGCTTAGCTCCTTCTTCATAACAACTGACCGATACAAAGTCCGCATCACTGCTATACCGATCCGCCTGTCGATCTCCCGTTCCATTCTTCAATCACGCGTGAGCAAAACCCCAAGATACTTGAACTCCTCCACTTGGAGCAGCATCTCATCCCCGACCTGGAGAGAGCACGTCACCCTTTTCTGACTGAGGACCATGGTTTAAAATTTGGAGGTGATGATTTGCATCCCAACTGCTTCACACTCTGCTGTGAACCGCTCCAGTGAGAGTTGGAGATCACAGCTTGATGAAACCAACAGAACCACATTATCTGCCAAATGCAAAGAAGCAGTACTGAGGCCACCAAACCGGACCCCCTCTACGCTTCAGCTACGCCTAGAAATTCTGTCCATAAAAGTTATGAACAGAAATGGTGACATAAGGCAGCCTTGGCGAAGTCCAACCCTCACCGGAAACGAGTCGACTTATTGCCAGCAATGCAGACCAATCTCTGACACTGGCCGCATATGGACCGAACAACCCGTATCAGGGGGTTCGGTACCATGTACTCCCAAAGCAGCCCCTATAGGACCCCCCCCCCCCTCCCCGAGGGACACAGTCGAACGCCTTCTCCAAGTACACAAAACACATAACTCCAATGCACCCTCGAGGATCCTGCCAAGGGTGTAGACTTGGCCCAATGTTCTACAGCCAGGAGGAAAACCACACTGCTCATCCTGAATCTCAGATTCGACTTCCCGACAGACCCTCCTCTCCAGCACCCCTGAATAGATCTTACCAGGAAGGGTGAGGAGTGTGATCCCCCAGTAGTTGGAACACCCGGTCCCACTTCTTAAAAAGGGGGACCATCACCCAAGTCTGCCGATCTAGAGGCACTGTCCCTGATGTCCACCAGATGTTGCAGAGGGTGTCAACCAGTACAGCCCCACAACATCCAGAGCCTTTAAGAACTTCGAGCGAATCTCATCCACCCCCGGGGTCTTGCCACGGAGGAGCTTTTTCACCACCTCGGTGACCTCAACCCCAGAGATAGGAAAGCCCGCCTCAGAGACCCCTGACTGTGCTTGCTCATGGGAAAGCGTGTCGGTGGAATTGAGGAGGTCTTCGAAGTATTCTCCCCACCGACTCACAATGTCCTGAGTTGAGGTCATCAGTTCCCCATCCCGACTATACAGTGTTAATGGTGCACTGCTCCCACTTCCTAAGACGCCAGATGGTGGACCATCCTCGAAGCCGTCCGTAAGTCGTTTTCCATGGCCTCACCAAACTCCTCCCACACCCAAGTTTTTACCTCAGCGACCACCAATGCTGCATTCCGCTTGGCCAGGCAGTACACACCAGCTGCCAAAAAAAAAAAACTTCTCCAGAGTGCTCAGGACCTCAGACTGGGCCAAAGGTTCACCTTGCAACAAGACAATGACCCGAAGCACACAGCTAAAATAACAAAGGTGTGGCTTCTGTTCTTGAATGGCCCAGCCAGAGCCCTGACTTAAACCCAATTGAGCATCTCTGGAGAGACCTTAAAATGGCTGTCCACCAACGTTTACCATCCAACCTGACAGAACTGGGGAGAATCTGCAAGGAAGAATGGCAGAGAATCCCCAAATCCAGGTGTGAAAAACTTTGCATTTTCCCAAAAAGACTCATGGCCGTAGTAGCTCAAAAGGGTGCTTCGACTAAATACTGAGCAAAGGGTCTGAATACCTATGGCTGTGTGATTTTCCAGTTTTTTCTTGTTTAATAAATCTGCAAAAACTTCAACAATTCTGTTTTTTTCTGTCAATATGGGGTGCTGTGTGTACATTAATGAGGGGGGGGGGGGGGGGATGAACTTAAATGATTTTAGAAAATGGCTGTAAAAAAAACAAAGAGTGAAAAACTTAAGGGGGTCTGAATACTTTCCGTACCTACTGTAGATTCACACTGTGGGAATGGGAACTGAGTGGGAACTGAAGCCACACTGGCTGGACTGAAGTCAGACAAATATATTACTACACCAGTGTTGTCCTTGAATCCCATTAAGTAAAAATAAATAAATAAATAAAATAAAAAGTGTAATTGAATCCACTATCATTTCAAAAACAATAGTGTCCTTCAACCATTATCATTTCAAAAACAATAGTGTCCTTGAATCATTAGCATTTAAAACACGTGTTCTTGTATCCATTATTTAAAAACAACATTGTCCTTCTATCTGCAATTATTTCAAAAAACTATTTTTAGTTAAGTCAGCAAAGTGGCATTATTGTTAATGCGCCACAAAACTGCTTTTTGTGGACAAAAGACTGATTTGGATCTTGTGTGACTGCTGTAGTGTGTTTGAGTGCATCTGTGTGTCACATTTGATGAGAAGGACCACCCAGTGACCATTCAGAATGCTAGTTTAGCTTCCTGCACTGGCTGCTAGCGACTGGTGTCCGTACCCGGCGTGTGACGGTGGGATCTCGCAGGGCTTTCCCCATCAGGTGTCCGAGGAGCGTGTTGGTGCGCAGGAAGCGCAGGCGGATGTTGGTGGCCTTGGTGAAGTCACGTAGCACGGGGGAGTAAGAGAAGTTCATCGCTCCAGGACGCCCGTTCACCAGCGACACTACAATCTGGGAAGGAATTTTTTCAAAAGAAAAGACAATATACCAGAAAATATGCATTAAAATTTTAAAAAGCGCACATAGCAAATAGATTGCTCCACAAAGTTGTGTCTGTCCATGTTAATGCGCCATCCAATATGCGTCGTAAAATAATTTTCAGAAAGATTTGTAAAAGTACAAAAAAATTAAACCGCAGTAAACCCTCCAGAAAACCCCTGCAATTAATGAAATCTGCCAGAACCGACCAATTACTTACTATATTATTATATCAATTTGTAAGTTTTATATATGCTAATCATTGCCAATATAGGATACTTTAGAGAGGTGCAGGTATTTTTTTTTGTCCACTTGACGTTACCATCCACACACTCCCAACACCTGCCTATTAAAGGCGCTGCTTGAGTGACGTGAACAACAGCGCATATGGACATGGTGTTAACAGGCGATTTCCTGCCTCCAGCATTGGCACCGTTCCTCACACTGACGGTCCAGGCAATGTTAAACAGTGGCTTTTCAGTCATGCTCTTTGTATCCTCAAGCAATTTGGTGATTTATCAAACTATGACTTGATTATTACTCAGTAGGGTTTGCTTTTCCGCTAAAAGCCAAACTGACGCCGTGACGCACTTCCAATCGCGCCAGTGATTGGGAAACTAGTCTCTTGTTAGTTTCCTGCTTGATTCACAATAGCGGGCGAGTAGACAGACACAAAAACACGAGTGCTTCTAGTGCCAGAAAAATGAGTAAAGACCTTTTCACACTGCATTTGCTGAGAGAGGTCCATGTCCATATTTGGAAGTGCTGACGTAAAAAGAAGTCGGGAGGCTTTACTCAGTGAGTAGAACGCAACGAGCCAGTATATATTTGTCATTGTTGCAAAAGAAAGCCCTGGCTTTGCGTATTTTGAAGAGGAGCTGACTCAGCAGCTAAGAAAAAGGGAATGTGTGCATTCCATTCAGATCTCGGAGTCGGAGAAGCTCATTCATGAGCTACAGTTCCACAAAGAACGCTTCAAAGTGTATTTCAGGCTGCGCAGGGAGCAGTTTGAAAGCCTCCTGCAGAGACATCTCTGTATATAATTTTTCAATTGTCCTATAGCTTGGATTACTGGGACACCGCATTTATTATGACTTTCTCCATTTTCCCCTTGCCGTTTACAGTACAATTCTGCAAAGCACTCAGAAATCACTGCACCAGCCCCTCTCCTATCTCTCCTATTGGAGGTGCTTTCTGACGTCAATATGATGCCGCTCTAGTAAAGAACATCTTTCTATTGGAATCAGCTCCCGTCAGCTGCTCCTCTGCAATTGCCTCACCACGACATGGCATTCCGGGGTGCTGCCCTCTTAGCACATACACAATGAATGAGAAAGTCAACGGCAACTTGCACGTTGCCAAATGCCGTCTGAAAAGGCCTTAAGAAAAGTAATTTCCAGAAAACGATGGTACCATTATTGTGTGCCACTTTGCACCGGATAGAGTCGTTATAATAGCGAAATCTGCTCTTTGCACGATACACCCTGAGGTCATATGCGTTGCGGGTAATTCTTGTTAGGTTTTCAAATATGGATTTTTTTTAATACTTAAAATTAAATGCCATTTTAAGATATCGCAGATTAGCCAGCAATGTGTGTGTTGTGACTTCTAACCTTCTTTGTTTTGGGCAGAGGAGTATTTTATTTTTTTTGTTCAGCAACTGCACTCAGACAAGGATGTTCAACAAATAGTAAGGCAGAAGTACAATGATTTCTACTTTACCATTTAGATCCCAAAGTATCTTTCAGTGAGACCAGCACAGCATAATGTGAGGGTTTTTTTTGTCTTTTTCAATAAAGGGACCGTAAAGGAAATTGGGTCCAAATGAGCTTTTGCCTTGCTGGAGGTATCATGCTTGATCTGAATAATGTTCATGATGTCAATGAATAAATAAATATGTTACCTCCCCATTTTCCAAAGGAACAATTCGGGAATATTCGCTTGTGCAAACGATGTCGTTGTCGTTGTAGATCCTCTCAATGGTTTGTTGTCCGAAGTGTTCGATGCAGTCTCGCTTGGAAGCTAGACACACATGCGTACATACACACACACGTTAATGATGTGTCTCACTGTGGTAATTACAAGCGTACGGGGGAGGTTTTGGCACTGGTGGGGTGAGAGAGGGAGAGGTCAACAACTGGAAATCCAAAGCATCTGGAAGGCACTATAAGTGTACCTGTGTGTGTGTGTGTGTGTGTGTGTGTGTGTGTGTGTGTGTGTGTGTGTGTGTTCGATAGTTTGTATTTGATGTGATTGTGCGAGTTTTTGTGTTTAATGTCCCTCTAAAGTGAGTATTTTAAATGTGACATACTACAGAAAAGGGTGTTATTGACAACTGTACCAAATTTGAATGATATAAAAAAATGAAAATAAATAAATTCAATTTTAAAAATCGGCAAGTATGTAAAATGAGGCTTCAAAATTGTGACAAATAAAGCTATTGTTAATTATTGTTATTGTTATTAAACGCTATGTGCATGGCTGCTGAATATGCCAAAACCATGGCCTGCTTAACTCTCAATCATATAAAGTGTATCCTCGCATTTTCGCGGTTCGGCACCCGCAGATTCACCGAGTCAGTTTTGTTTTTCCTCCACTTTTTTTTCAATTAAATAACTTTTCTTTTCCTTTTATGGGCATGGGGGGGGGTCCAATTGCAAAACCGCTTATTGGCGGTATATCCCTGCTTGTTTAAGAATTTTTGGGATTCTTTTTTAAATGCAATTATAATGGGCGTCAATTATTCACAGATTTTCACTATCTGGGGCCAGCTCCCGATCCCCTGCGAATAGCAGGGGTCCACTGACCCACTCCTACGACCTTAGGAGTATTGCTTCAAGCAGGTTTAACATGCTCTTCATTTAAGCCTACCTTGAAGTTGACTTACCCTGAACCCGAAAACTGTGATCATTCAGGCCCAGAACAGCTTATCTGAATTAGTTCAATCCAGTCTTAGTCTGCTCAACTCGGACCATTTCCGCAACCAGGGCCACGGCCCATAGCACCTCAATGTGAAAATACAAAAGACCAGTGCAATAAATATGACACTGGCTGAGCTGATGAGCAAAAATGTTGCTGAAACATAATAGCAATAGAGGATGTCTGGCTCCAGAGGTGGGTGGAGTAGCCAAACATTGTCCTCAAGTAAGAGTACTATTACTTGACAATAATGTGACTCAGTAAAAGTAAAAAGCACTACTCCAAAAAATTACTTGAGTAAGAATAAAAACTACACAGTGAAATAATTACTTTAAGTTAATTACTATAAGTACTGAGTAAATAGTAACTTCAGATTTTTTTTTTTTTTAACCACAGCATGAACATCAATGAAAAAAAAAAAAAGTTTTTTAAACATGAATGTGCAAATTCTGATGTTGCTGTATGTGTGCGTGTGTGTTTGTGTATGCACAGTCAAACTACAACAAAAAATCTGGAATTTATTGCACGATGTTTTCTAAAGTTATAAGTGAGATGAAATATCCACATTTGGGCAGACAGTGCCGGCCAAATACTACAATACATGAAAGTCTAAATGTAAACAAAAGTCGCACGCAGTTGTCTTCATGGTAACGACGACCTTCCCAGAATGGTCGCCACGTAGGCACGACAATCAGCTGGGCTGTCTTATCTAGTGTTAATACCTGTGCCCGGGAAGCCCAACAGAAGACGTGTGAGGTCATGTGACTTTCTTGTGTCATTTGATTGGTGAACTAGACTTAAACGTCACTACCGCTTAAACTGGATTAGAGCAAACAGCGCCCAATGCGGAAGTCGCAGTCGTAGTCTCGCGCACGAAAGAGTTGATAAATAAGCAATAATTGATAAATAAAAGTAGCGAGTGACATTTAGATCATTGTAACGGAGTAAAAGCACCGTTACCGCTAGCTCCCAGCGTTCAAGGAGTACGAAACAGCCTATGACGACAGTGACGCCGATAGCGTCCCCCCGGAAAAACTAATTGGACGCATATCCGATTCTCGTAAATGGCCTATTTTGAGTTCAAAACAGCGAATTTCGGGAGACTGATTTGCATGTATGGCTGTTCATCTTGGCTGACATCTGCTTTGATTAAACAGATGGCGATATGCTGATACCATGAGTACTCACAGGCAAAGTACTGCCATGGCTGGTACGTCTGCCCGGAGTCCACGGACCTTTCCAGAACCCACAGGTCTGGACGCGGAGAGTTGGCAAACTTGATGAGGATGTAGGCCACATGGAAGAGCTGTAGACACACACACACACACACACGTTAATGACATCGTTAATGACACCATCCTCACCCTGACAAGTATGCTGGGTGTGTGGCTGGCTGGCTATGCTGGCTGCAGATGTTCCACACATTGTTGTTGTTCCTGTGATGTCATCAAGCAGAGCGGACTTAAGAAGCAATATGTGTTCCACGAGAGTTAAAAGTTCAACTCATTTAATTTCTGAGATATGTCAAGATGTACATCAAATTTTGTGTCGATCAGTTACGCTAGTTTTTTCCAACTTTCCGGGGGCCCGGCAGAGTGGGTTTGCGCGTGCTGTGCTCTCGACAGCCTTAAATACATTTTCACCAGGGTACAAAAACTTGCAAGAATTGAGTTTTCGGGCATGTTGAGGCCCCAAAAAGGCAAATACGTGTTCAGTCACTGTTTTGTGTTTTCACCGTTTTGTGTTTTCTATAACACAGCATAACAGAGTCATAGGGAGCTCTAGCCTATAGCTATAGCTAACTTCAGGCAATAGGCCTACTACACACTGGACTGGGCAGCAATACTTGGCCGGTTCATTTAAAAAGCATATAATGAGTAAAATACCTTCTTTTTTGGTCCATTGCCATCAAAAGCAGTGTATATACATAAAATAGGTAATAACTTACCAATTTCTCAACCGATTTTCACAAGGTTTATGTTTTTGTCAACGTCAAAGCGTGGGCTATAAATACAGAACATGCATCCTTGATATTTCGGTTTTCGTGCTGTCCACAAACATGGAATTTGCACTTTGCCCCTACTAGCTTTAACCTCCAGTAGCCCCAAAGGGGCATGTTGTATCGACCTGTTGTTCAAATTGATGGTAATGAGGCGCGTTTCCTAATTAATACATGATGTAATAGCGGATCAGATCGTGTCGCCGATGTTACGTGTGTATCGCAGTTCCGCTGGGACCACAACCAGCGCCACGACCCTCACCACCTCAACGCGAAAATACAAAAGACCAGTGCAACAAATACGACACTGGCTGATCTGATGAGCAAAAATGTTGATTCAACATAAGAGTAGCAATAGAGGCTCTCCGCTCCAGAGGTGGGCAGAATAGCCAAATATTGTACTCAAGTAAGAGTACTGTTACTTGACAATAATGTGACTCAGTAAAAGTAAAAAACACTCCTCCCAAAAAATTATTGAGTAAGAATAAAAACAACACAGTGAAATAATTACTGTAAGTTAATTAATATAAGTACTGAGTAAATAGTAACAGCGCCCAATGTGGAAGTCGAAGTCGTAGTCTCGCGCACAAAATAGTTGATAAATAAGTAATAGTTGATGCTACTACTGACAAGAGCATCATTACACAGTTTAACATTTTTACAAGGCATGAAGTTAAATCAATAAGTCAATGTGATGGAAGTTTTTTCTTTTTACAATTCAATAGTAAAATAAAGATTTGCTATTCATATCAATTCCATCCATCCATCCATTTTCTACTGCTTATCAGAGGTCGGGTCGCGGGGGCAGTAGCTTTAGCAGGGATGCCCAGACTTCCCTCTCCCCAGCCACTTCATCCAGCTCTTCCGGAGGGATCCCGATGCGTTCGCAGGCCAGCCGAAGGACGTAGTCTCTCCAGCGTGTCCTGGGTCGTCACCGGGGTCTCCTCCCGGTGGGACGTACCCAGAACACCTCACCAGGGAGGCGTCCGGGAGGCATCCGAATCAGATGCCCCAGCCACCTCATCTGGCTCCTCTCGATGTGGAGGAGCAACGACTCTACTCTGAAATCCTCCTGGATGACGGAGCTTCTCACCCTAGCTCTAAGGGAGAGCCCGAACGCCATTGCGGAGGAAACTCATTTCGGCCGCTTGTATCCGGGATCTTGTTCTTTCGCTCACGACCCACAGCTCGTGACCATAGGTGAGGGTAGGAACGTAGATCGACCGGTAAATTGAAAGCTTCGCCTTTAGGCTTAGCTCCTTCTTTACCACAACGGATCGATACAAAGTCCGCATCACTGCCGACGCTGCACCGATCCGCCTGTCGATCGGCTATTACAAACATTAACAACAGGTCCTGACTGTCGTATAAAGACAGTCAAATTATCCTAGGTCAGTAACAAGTGCAAAAGATCATTAAGAGACGGAGCAGCTTTCAAGAGGAGTGGTAGTTTCGCCCGAGATCTGCTAAGGTTAACTGTCAAGGCATGGCCTAATTTAAGCGAGGCCGATGCTTCATAGGCGGCTGTTAGAACCTCGGCCATTCTTTCTCGACACAGGCATAAGCAAGCTCTCGTCACCGATTACGGTCCACTGTGTAATACGCAGGGAGAACAGGGAGCTTTAACCCTTCAAACGGAGAGCCGGTCAGGACTCCTTTAGTGCCTTTGGTGCAGGGGAGCCAGGGGTAAGAGAGATCTGACACAATGCTAAAGATAACAAATGCCCCTAAAATTGCATGCTAAATCGCAATCACAATATTTGTTTAAAAAACAAATAATAAAATTTTTTTTAAACACGCAATTAGTGTTTTTTCCCAAATCATTCAGCTCTAGTCTTGATTGATGAATAGGTAGTTTTAATTGGGCCCACATCATTAAAAGCTTATTGGCTTCCCCGTGCCAAGGACTGGTTATGTGTGGCTAAAGGTTTAGCCGCATAAACACGTGATGCTGTGGCTAACTGCCCATACATGTGGCTAGAAGGTTTTTATACAGTTTAACCACATTGGCTAAAAGCTTTTACGACCCAGTGTCAACCCTGCCACTCTACTGTAAACTCCTGGGTATATGGCGACATCTAGCGGCAATATGAGTTGTCACATCAGTAGTGTCACTGTCCATGTTTGGCGAGTTGTCAGTGAGCGTTTTCTGTAATCCATGCAAACATACGGGTGTGAAAACAATTATTTTTCCATGAGGTAGTTTAAAGTTATTGTTGGTACTGTATGTAAACTTATTCACAATGTTAATTTGGCACTATTTGGAGTATGTTTGAACATCCACCCATTCATCCATTTTCTGAGCCGCTTCACCTCACTAGGGTCGTGGGCTGCTGGAGCCTATCCCAGCTATCTTCGGGCGGGAAACGGGGTACACCTTGAACCAGTCGCCAGCCAATCGCAGGACACATAGAAACAAACAACCATTCGCACTCACATTCACACCTACGGGCAATTTAGAGTCTTCAATTAACCTACCATGCATGTTTTTGGGATGCGGGGGAAAACCAGAAAACCCACGCAGGTGATGCCGGATTTGAACCCAGGTCCTCAGAACTGTGAGGCAGATGTGCTAACCAGTCATCCACCGTGCCGCATGTTTGAACATTCATTCATTCATCTTCTGTTCCGCTTATCCTCACTAGGGTTGCGGGCGTGCTGGAGCCTATCCCAGCAATCTTTGGGCGAGAGGCGGGGTACACCCTGAACTGGTCACCAGCCAATCGCAGGGCACATACAAACAAACAACCATTCGCACTCACATTCACATCTACGGGGAATTTAGAGTTGTCAATATACCTACCATCCATGTTTTAGGGATGTGGGAGGAAACCGGAGTGCCCGGAGAAAACCCACACTGGCACAGAGAACATGCAAACTCCACACAGGCGGGGCCGGGGATGGAACCCCGGCCCTCAGAACTGTGGGGCAGACGCTCTAACCAGTGCCGCTCTAACCGTGCCGCCCATGTGTGAACAGAATAGCTTAATTTGGAAGGAACAATGAAGCAATGTCAATGTTGATGTACACAGTACAATTCTATTTATCACGTGAACATTTTAATAAGGGGTTTTATAATTTCTAACGGGAATGGATTTTATGTGTTTACCGAACTTACTCCAGTTACTTAATTGAAGAGGTGTTATCTGTAGTACCTGATCTCAATGTAGTCTTTTGAGGAGTTTACATGACAGTCGACTCCAGTAAGGCACAGGAAACAGAGGTCAGAACAATTAGCACACTGAGACTGTCATAGATTCTATGAAAGGTGCATGCTACACTGTTCTTAAATAAAAACAAGCAAAATGTGAACGTGCGTGTGCGTGTTACATTCCATTCACGCTGACCAATAAAAAGCGCTAAATATGAGATGAATAGCAAACATTGGATAGAGCACATTGTTGTTGATCTACTAGAGAGGGAGAGGTCCCAAAGTCCCACACCCTGCTCCTGTGTTCCTTTATGTGCCTCGTCTTATCTCCATGGTTACCTGAGGCACCAGGAATGTGCTGCCACCAAGGAATGTTCACGAACCACAATCATTAAACCAGCCAAGGGCCGTTATCACGGTCACACAAACACACACACACACACACAGACAAGCTGCGGCATTCTTCCATGTTTCCGGTTTTGAGAGAGATGAATTCCTTCAGGATCCAAACTGAATCTGATTGAACATCTACAATAGATACAGTCCATGCGATCGATTCAATGTCCTAAGCACAACAACAGTTCATGACAACATTGATGAAAGATGGGGACGTTGAAGTACATCTGAAGAGGAGATCATCCATGTTCCTCCTCAGGAAGCCAATATTTCCAACATCCCTGGAATGCGGCATGCCAGCAAAGATTGATCCCACTTTTCCGTTCTTGTGTCAACACGCCCCACCTGTGTGTGTGCAAGGAAAGATGAGAGTAGCTGGGAAGACGACAATTGCGTTTGTTGTCACGTTCCAGCATGTTCAGCATGTACAGTACATTGACACCTAGAACAAGAAGCTGGTGTTTATGGGGTTCATTCACGCTGTCATTACTCTCTCACAGACACACACAAACACATTTTCCCCGCTTTCATTTGCACGCCTGGAATGTGATGCACTTTTCTAAATGACATTTACAGTTAGCGTTTTAGCATGTTAGGGTGCTGACTTGACTTGAATATTTTCATTTCTCTCATTTTTCTCTCTCACTGTTCCGAGTCTCCGACCGTTGTCCACTCGTGTGCCATCTGTGGACCAACCATTATCCAATCGTGTATCATCTGTGACTTACGCATCAACCTGTTTCAATCTGTTGTCTACCCACATTTAGCACCCATGTTCCAAATGGGTTCTACCCATTTTCCAACTCTTCTCCAACCTTGATCCAGTAGTGTTCCGACAATGATCTATCCTTTTCAACCTATTGTCTACCGATTTATTCAAGTGTTCTGTATGATCCAAATGTGTTCTACCCATTTGTCACCCATGCTTCCAATATTTCCAACTGCATTTTTTCTGTAATATGACATGATGATGATGATGATGAGTCCACGCTGCTGCAAAAACTCAAAATACTACCGAGAATGTCTTATTTCTCGTCAAAACTAATCTGATTCTACTTAAAATGATATACATCAAGTAAAAAGTAACTTGTTTGTAGACAATTGTCACTCGTTTCAAGATCATTTTTACTTGAAATAAGTCAGGGAAAAAATGGCAGTGGAGTCAGAGAAAAAAAAAAAACACTGGCAATTATTTTTCTCCGTACTTCAAGTAAAAATGAGCTTGAAACATGGAAAATTGTCTAAAAACAAGTAACACTTTAGGCGATGAGTCCTATTTTAAGTGTAATTACATGAGTTTTGACTGGAAATAAGAAATATTCTTGCTAAGATTTAGAGTTTTTGCCGTGTGGGTGTGTGTTTGTGTTGTTTTGGTGCTTGACGTGCATACACAAGGAGACACAAGTGAAGCGACGGTGGGAAAAGCGGAGGAGGAGCAGCAAGAACATCAAAAGAACAGAGATAAGGACATTCCCAGTCATGGCAAGAGAGACTACAGCTTCTCAGCACAAAGGGGGAAGAGATAGCAGAAGGAGGAGGAGTCACACCTGCAACTTTCATTCCGGGCTGATTTTGTCCTTTTGGGACTTCTATCAGAGCATTTTCCCCACTTTATTAGGTACACAACCACATCACATCCAACACTTGAGCGGGACCACAAATTTCAACATCCCTTAATATAGTATAGTATATGCATTTAGTATATGCACAACCTACTTCCACGTTTGACAAAATGGGACTAAGCACTTCCTCCTGGTTCGGATGAATGGCCATGGGGGCCGTGACAAAGCAACTTTAAGGACTTTACACGTGGTGTAGATAGGAAGAGAAATGAAATAGGAGTTTACAGTATGTTAAAGGAAGAGTTCGTTAAGAATGTCCTGGAGGTGAGAAGAGTGTCAGGTCGAGTGATGAGGCTGAAACTTGAAATTGAGGGTGTTATGTTGAATGTAGTAAGTGGTTATGCCCCACAGGTAGGATGTGCACTAAAAGAGAAAGATACATTCTGGAAGGAGCTCTACAAAGTAGTTCAGAACATCTAGGCAGAGAGAGAGTTTTGACTGGTGCGGATTGTAATGGATATGTCGGTGAAGGAAACATTGATGGTAAAGAAGTGATCGGTAAATTTGGTATCCGGGAAAGGAACATCGACGGACAGATGGTGGTGGACTTTGCCAAAAAAAATGGAAATGGCTGGAGCAGACAATCTCTTCCAGAAGAGGCAGGAACACAGGGTGACCTAGAAGAGCGGAGGTGGGAAGCACGCAGGTGGTTTACATTTTGTGCATACAATATAATAGCCCGATGACAGGGCTGCACGAGGGCTATATACTATCATAACTATATACAACCACCTTTTGGCTGAGACCCACCCTCAAAAGGGTATCAATCAAGATGGGATTTACCATATCAAAAGCTTTTGGTAGATTGATAAATAAAGCAATAAAGAATGACATTGTCAATAGCAGATTTCATGACTAAAGACTATCAGGAATGCAGTCATGGTGTTGCCCTTGGTTCTAAAACCGGACCACACGATGAAACCATACGATTTTGAATGAAATGAGAAACAACAAAATGTCTTAGTTGTGAAAACCGCAACTGCAAATGTGTCGGACGATTTTGTAGATTTTAATTATAATTAATAATTTAATTTTAAAACAGGTAAATATAGTTTCTTTTGTAACCAAGCACGCCTGATTCCCCAGAAAAAAATATCTTAGCATGTTACACTAGTGCTGAGCAATATGACGGTATAACGGTATATATCCCAATATAAACCGTTGGTGTACAAATTACAATGGACCTATTTATGAGGAGGTTGTCGTTTTCGTTAATTAATAATTGTGTCATGTTGCGTTATCAGATCTGATTGATCCTAAGAGCTTTTACCAGATACCCAAAATCTAAAGCTCGAAGACTTTGAATTGCAGCAATTAAGTGAGACAAGTGGAAACCCACTGACAAAGACCGCATTTACTTTTGACACTAGATATACGGCAAGACACATAACTTTATATGATTTTTTTTGCAATGTATTTGTCATATACTGCCCGCCCTCCATCCATCCATTTTCTCCCGCTCAGGTCGCGGGGGCAGTAGCTTTAGCAGGGACGCCCAGACTTCCCTCTCCCCAGCCATTTCATCCAGATCTTCTGGGGGATCCCGAGGCGTTCCCAGGCCAGCCGAAGGATGTAGTCTCTCCAGCGTGTCCCGGGTCGTCCCCGGGGTCTCCTCCCGGTGGGACGTGCCCGGAAC
This sequence comes from Phycodurus eques, assembly GCF_024500275.1. NCBI lineage: Eukaryota > Metazoa > Chordata > Actinopteri > Syngnathiformes > Syngnathidae > Phycodurus > Phycodurus eques. The sequence continues at coordinate 52,630 of NC_084525.1, read as the reverse complement.
ACCTCACCAGGGAAGCATCTGGGAGCCATCCGAATCAGATGCCCCAGCCACCTCATCTGGCTCCTCTCGATGTGGAGGAGCAGCGGCTCTAGTCTGAGATCCTCCCGGATGACCGAGCTTCTCACCCTCTCTCTAAGGGAGAGCCCGGACACCCTGCGGAGGAAACTCATTTCGGCCGCTTGTATCCTGGATCTTGTTATTGCAGTCACGACCCACAGCTCGTGACCATAGGTGAGGGTAGGAACGTATATCGACCGGTAAATTGAGAGCTTCGCCTTTCGGCTTAGCTCCTTCTTTACCACAACGGACCGATACCAAGTCTGCATCACTGCAGACGCTGCACCGATCCATCCGCCTGTCGATATCCCGTTCCATTCTTCCCTGACTTGTGAACAAGACCCCAAGATACTTGAACTCCTCCACTTGGGGCAGGAGCTCATCCCCGACCAAGAGAAGGCACGCCACCCTTTTCCGACTGAGGACCATGGTCTCAGATTTGGAGGTGCCGATTCTCATCCCAGCCGCTTCACACTCTGCTGCGAACTGCTCCAGTGAGAGTTGGAGGTCACGGCTTGATGACGCCAACAGAAGCACATCATCTGCAAAAAGCAGAGATGCAATACTGAGGCTACCAAACCGGACGCCCTGTACGTCTCGGCTGCGCCGGGAAATTCTGTCCATAAAAGTTATGAACAGAACCTTGGCGGAGTCCAACCCTCACCGGGAACAAGTCCGACTTACTGCCGGATATGCGGACCAAACTCTGACTCCGGTCGTACAGGGACCGAACAGCCCGTACTCCTGAAGCACCCTCCACAGGACTCCCCGAGGGACACGGTCGAACGCCTTCTCCAAGTTCACAAAACACATGTAGACTGGTTGGGCGAACTCCCATGCACCCTCGAGGACCCTGCCGAGGGTGTAGAGCTGGGTCTACTGTTCCACGGCCAGGACGAAAACCACACTGCTCCTCCTGAATCTGAGATTCGACTTCCCGACGGAGCCTCCTCTGCAGCACCCCTGAATAGACCTTACCAGGGAGGCTGAGGAGTGTGATCCCCCTGTAGTTAGAACACACCCTTCGGTCCCCCTTCTTAAAAAGGGGGACCACCACCCCAGTCTGCCAATCCAGAGGCACTGCCCCCGATGTCCACGCGATGTTGCAGAGGCGTGTCAACCAGGACAGCCCCACAACATCCAGAGCCTTTAGGAACTCCGGGCGAATCTCATCCACACCCGGGGCCTTGCCACCGAGGAGCTTTTAAACTACCTCGGTGAACTCAAACCCAGAGATAGGAGAGCCTGCCTCAGAGAAGCCACACTCTGCTTCCTCATGGGAAGGCGTGTCGGTGAAATTGAGGAGGTGTTCGAAGTATTCTCCCCACCGACTCACAACGTCCCGAGTCGAGGTCAGCGGCGCCCCATCCCCACGATACACAGTGTTGGTGGTGCACTGCTTTACTCTCTTGAGACGCCGGATGGTGGACCAGAATTTCTTCGAAGCCGTCCGGAAGTCTTTCTTCATGGCCTCACCGAACTCCTCCCATACCAGAGTGTTTGCTTCAGCGACGACCATTACTGCATTCCGCTTGGCCAGCCGGTACGCATCAGCTGCCTCAGGAGTCCCACAGGCCAAGAAGGCCCGATAGGATTCCTTCAGCTTGATGGCATCCCTCAGCGTTGGGGATATGCTCTTATTTAATCTTTATATTTTTCATTTTAGGCACTAGAAGCAATAACAAAGGAGTCCTGACTATATTACATCTGTAAATATGAGAGTTTTTGAATGTAAAAAAGAAAGCATGTTGCATTTAAATTTGATTCATGGGGAATTTATTGTTATGCATGTACAAATCTTTTACAATAAAACCTTACAAGGCATTAGTCTGGACACTGCAGGTTAGACAAGAGTTGGGGATATACTGTCTGTGTACATGGATTTGGGGCCCATTTGTGCATAATTGTGTAAGGATCAGGCAAAACCTGGGTGTCACTATTGTACAGAAGCTTTGCTGCATATCTTTGCATAGCAATCGCTTGCAACGAACCTGCAAGCTGTAATAAATCGCCATGAAATCTTGGTGATGATGCCTATTTCTCAACTGTTATATTAGGAACCAATTGCATCCGCAGAATTACATCACACTCCTGTTTGGCAAACTTTTGTACATTATTTTCTCTCTAGACACATTAAATTATCTGCTAATTTGCTGTCCATAGTTGGTTACTCTCCGCTGTGAAAAAATGCTTACACTGCACAAAAATGACTGACCAACTTGATTTGCTCTTCACTTTCATCATCCATCTTTCATTTCTTCTACCAAGAAGAGCACCTTGGCAGGCACTGTGGCTCTTGCACGCATGCATGCACGCACACACAAGTCCTATTAAGGCCAAACGTGTTGTTTCTCCTTTCCACTCGCCCACTCCAGTACATTTTCATGACCACTACACACCATGAAGGAAAGACAGAAATGTTGCACTTACACACATGACCACACATGCACAGTTACACAGAGAGAAGATTTAATTCTGATGGAGACTTACAAGGAAATGTGTGTTGTTTGTGTGCCTTGTGGGATGCACACTAAAGTTATAAATAATAAATGAATAGAATAGAATAAACCAAGTTGTTGTGTCACTCATTTGATGTTTGTTATGAGTAGTACACATCTGTAGTACACACACGCACGTACGTACGTATACCAACAATAAGGCATTGTGTGGGACCAACAAGTTTGACCTTCAAATTGCTTCAATGACAGGAAATGCTGAGCTGGCACAAAGTGTGTGTGAAATGGTCTCCGCCTGATGAAAACAAACATCTCAGTGGTGTTTATTAACCAGGGCTCGAGGCTGTGACCAAATAAATCACATTTGCCATCTTTTTTTCAGCTTGTGCGATTAAACATTTAATCTCTTCACTCTTGCCTAAATGCATGTTTTTAATATTATATATATATATATATATATTGTTTTTTTAATATATATATATATATATATATATATATATACACAAATATATACATATATATATACATATACATATATACATATACATACACATACATATACATATATATATATTTATATATATGTATTATAAGGACAAAATGGGGAAAAAACGTGTGTTTGTGGTCACCGGTCCTCAGGACAGGAGAGGACGTTCGTTTAAGGCTTGCTTGAGGTATGTTCGCGTACTTTTAATACGACACGGCTCGCAAGCAGGCAACAAAAACGTTATGTAGCCTACGAAGCTAGTGCTAGCACTAACGGTCATACGTAAACATAAATGAGAAATTATATGTTGAATTATGCTTTGAAGTTTCCGTGTGGGTGAAGTAATTTAATTACAATAAAGTGATTTAATTACAGTAAGTTTGTACCCATTATTTCTGTCATGTTGTAATATTGGTTTGCCCTGACTGAGTAGAATACACAATCTATCTAGAGCCAAGAAACATATTTTACAATTGAAAAATAGCATGACACACCAACAAACAAATGTCACAAAAAGTGGGTACGTTAATTACTGTATGTACTTCCTGCCATCTAATAGAAGACCATTCATTTGTACTGTCTGTCACTAAGCCTCACTGGCATAAACAGATGAACAAAGACACATTATTTATTGTAAATATAATTTTGTTGAGGGCGGCACGGTGGACGACTGGTTAGAGCGTCTGCCTCACAGTTCTGAGGTCCGGGGTTCAATCCCCGGCCCCGCCTGTGTGGAGTTTGCATGTTCTCCCCGTACCTGCGTGGGTTTTCTCCGGGCACTCCGGTTTCCTCCCACATCCCAAAAACATGCATGGTAGGTTAATTGACAACTCTAAATTTCCCGTAGGTGTGAATGTGAGTGCGAATGGTTGTTTGTTTATATATGTGCCCTGCGATTGGTTGGCAACCAGTTCAGGGTGTACCCCGCCTCCTGCCCGATGATAGCTGGGATAGGTTCCAGCACGCCCGCGACCCTAGTGAGGAGAAGCAGCTCAGAAAATGGATGGATGGATGGATAATGTTTTTGAGCAATTAAGTACACAAGTATATACAGTAAATGAACAGCTCATTTAAATAGACACATTCACATCCGATCACAAGATGTGATCGGTGATCGGTTTTTTAAACTCTCTGATCGGTGATCGGCCCCAAAAATCCTGATCGTGTAAAGCCATACACACACATATATTCAGTATATATATGGGCCATTCTCTCACACACACACATGCACGCACGCACGAAGTTATGTTTTTCTAGTCCTAAATTTGATGATACAATACAGATATTGGAACTACTGTGTACTGGCCCAACTCAGGCAACTTAATTATTTTTAAAAAACAAAAAAAACAGGAATGGGATTTTAGCATAATATTAGCAAATACATGAAATGACATCTATGTTAACACTCAGCAAATTACAGATCATTGTGCAATACACAGTCTGTGACCGTAGGAGAAGAGTACTAACACGTGGCTGTCAACTTGGTTGGCATGTACTCAACATGCACGTTGTTACGACAACGCGTAGGGCAACTGTTTCATCCCTTTCAAGCACTTGTTGCACACGGGGCGCTTAAGCTCCACCCGTTCTTGAGTGAGCAGGCAAGTCTACTCACACTCCTACACTTTCTTTGAGGAAGGGGCTTCAGTGATACACACACAAAACACAATAATAAATGAAAAGGCCAATAGAGCAGGACAACGTCACACAAAGAACATTCCTGAGAACATATAAGCTTCCTTCCGTGTGTGTGTGCATGTGCAATATAGCTGTGATGAGAACAGAAACTGTACAAAACCAGCTGAAGCACATGCTACGCTTGTATATTAGTAGCAAACAGGTTGAAATGTGCGGCTTCCTGCAAGAGGTCTATTAGATGTGTTTTAAAACTGCCTTTATATTTGTTCAAAGTCATAATCTACACTTTCTTGTCATTTACTGAAAAACTTCTGATTCTTAAATCTTGAGGACCATCTTTATTACCTCATCAGGAGGAGGATTTCAGATTGAACGTTAGCATTTTGTAAATGATTTAGCTAAAAGCAAACTTACCATTTATCTAAAACCTGAAAAAGTCAAAAGGCACTTCTTCTTGCACATAAATATTTAGCTCAGACGGATACTGAGCAAGCGACACAGTGAACTGATTAGCAAATCCGCCTCACATTTCTGGGGAGCTGGGTTCAAATCTGGCCTCGCCTGTGTGGAGTTTGCATGTTCTCCCCGTGCCTGCGTGGGTTTTCTCTGGGTACTCCGGTTTCCTCCCACATCCCAAAAACATGCACCGTAGGTTAATCGAAGACTCTAAATTGGGCACAGGTCTGAATGTGAGTGCGCATGGTTGTTTGTTTATATGTGCCCTGCGATTTGATGGAAACCAGTTCAGGGTGTACCCTGCCTCCCGGTTGCAGTTAGCTGGGATAGGCTCCAATATACCCGCGACCCTGGTGAGGATAAGCGGTGTAGGAAATGGATGGATGGATGGATGATATTGAGCATTTCGCTAAAACTGAAGCTAGACATATACCTCAGACTGAACATTAGCACTTGGATAATTATTTAGTTGGAAGGGAAGCTTAGCACATAGTACCTGTCCAAGGTCCAGCGTGACGTTGACTTGGTTGAACTCCGTGCTGCGCGACAGCGGCGGGCTCTGCCACCATCGCTCGGTGCCATCAATGGCGTTGGTGATGGGATGGGTGCGGTCGCTGTCGCCATGGCGACAGATGTCACAGTATTGACCCTGAGGGGACAAAGAAATGTTAGCATGCACTGTCACGTACCAGATTTTTTTTCCACATTTAATGGAAATTATCTACAGCATGGTGGATGACTGGTTAGCACATCAGTCTCACAATTCTTAACATATCGCATCAAATATTGTGCTTTAAATAAATACTTGTATTATTATATTCATAATGTATAATGTGCCTGTGGATGAAAAAGCGAAGCTTGTGACCAAAATGTACGCGAATGGTACATAAACGCTGGGTACGTTCAAATGAATGGAGTCAGTGAGACTGGTACTTTTTTCCAAGACTGACATTTAGCAAGAACGTAAATTCACAATGTCATTGAAACTGAAAATTAATCATTAATTGACAACTCTCTTGAATCATTCATCATAAAGTTTTGGGTGTGTGTGTGAAGTAATTTAATTACAATAAATTAATTTAATTACCCCCTCCTTGAGCAGTCACCTTATCATGGTGGAGGGGTTTGTGTGTCCCAATGATCCTAGGAGCTAAGTTGTCTGGTGCTTTATGCCCCAGTCAGGGTCACCCATGGCAAACAGGTCCTAGGTGAGGGACCAGACAAAGCACGGCTCCAAAAAACCCTATGACGAGTACAATAAATTGATTCAGGTTTCCCTTGCTCGGACGCGGGTTACCTGGGCCCCCCTCTGGAGCCAGGCCCGGAGGTGGGGCTCGAAGGCGAGCGCCTGGTGGCCGGGCCTGCACCTCTGGGGCCACTCTGGAGTTGCCCACGGTGAGAGGCGCCGAGCAGGAGTGGGTATACTTATTGCTCCCCATATCGGCGCCTGTACGTTGGGGTTCACCCCGGTGCACGAGAGGGTAGCCTCCCTCCACCTCCGGGTGGGGAGACGGGTCCTGACTGTTGTTTGTGCCTATGCACCAAACAGCAGTTCAGAGTACTCACCCTTTTTGGAGTCCTTGGAGGGGGTACTGGAGAGTGCTCCCGCTGGGGACGCCATCGTTCTGCTGGGGGACTTCAATGCTCACGTGGGCAATGACAGTGAGACCTGGAAGGGCGTGATTTGGAGGAACGGCCCCCCGATCAGAACCCGAGCGGTGTTCTGTTATTGGACTTCTGTGCTCATCACGGATTGTCCATAACGAACACCATGTTCAACCATAAGGGTGTCCACACGTGCACTTGGCAGCAGGACACCGTAGGTCGCAGTTCGATGATTGACTTTGTGGTCGTGTCATCGGACTTACGGCCGCATGTCTTGGACACTCGGGTAAAGAGAGGGGCGGAGCTGTCAACTGATCATCACCTGGTGGTGAGTTGGCTCCGATGGTGGAGGAAGATGCCGGTCCGACGTGGCAGGCCCAAACGTATTGTGAGGGTCTGCTGGGAATGTCTGGCGGAACCCCCTGTCAGAAAGAGTTTCAACTCCCACCTCCGACAGAACTTTGCTCATGTTCCGGGGGAGGCGGGGGACATCGAGTTCGAGTGGACCATGTTCCGCGCCTACATTGCTGAGGCGGCCGACCGGAGCTGTGGCCGTAAGGTGGTTGGTGCCTGTCGTGGTGGCAATCCCCGAACCCGTTGGTGGACACCAATGGTGGGGGATGCCGTCAAGCTGAAGGAGGAGTCCTATTGGGCCTTTTTGGCATGTGGGACTCCTGAGGGAGCTGATGGGTACCGCCTATTTCCTTCCCAATCTCTTCGTGACTCCAGCACTTGCACTGGGGGGGGAGTCCTTTGAATTTTCTTCATTTGAACATGTACATCGGTGGCACGTGATTAAAATGTGTTTAAATTGACATTTTACCCCTCTTCTACTAAAAATGTTTTTTCTCAGCGTGCGAGTCCACTCCTGTGTATTAAAATAATAAATTGAGTAATCAAAAAGGAGTCAAAGTTTTTGATATCCTCTTTGATATGCTTCTATTTGAATTCACAAGATTTATTACAAATACCACATACAACATTTACGCATGAACCTTTATCTCACAGGGCTGAGTGTAGGTTACTGTATGAACACATTTGTTATGAGTTCTAAAAATACATGGTATTAACCTTGTGGGGTGATCCTAGTCAGCCACATGTGCTCCCAGCACCCCTGAGAGAGCAGCGTCACCCATGATCGCAGCGATTCTCTCCTCAAACGGAGTGAGGCCCTCCACGCCGGTTCTTCCGCCTTTTTTTGGCCATACTTTGGCGGTGGGCAGCTCTCCTCCGCTTCACATTCACCTTAATGTCTGACCACTTCTTTTTTAGTTCAGCGTGTGCGCGCTATTCTGTCACCACAGCATTTACAGCCGCACACGCGATGTCCCATTCACTCCTCTTTCGCGTGTTGTTAACGCCGGAGGACAGCGTGCCAAAGAGGATTTTCTTGTGCACCTCCACTTCATTGAGGAACTTCACATTCAGAAAAAAAAAATTTTTTCCATTACCTTGCTCATTTTCCTTTTTTTTCTGATCATGCAGAGATCGGCATCTCAGCTGCGGTGCAGGGTTCATTTAAATGTGATTTGCATATTCAAATGTGGGCGTGGACAGGGAGGAGTCGGCGACTCCAAGATGTGCGCTCATTTCCACATTGATTGGAATGTACGGCGGAAATGTGCTTGGATTCATGAGTACCCAGAGTTTCATACGTCTGGATATTTTTGTGCATACAACGTTTTCTGGATTTGAGCGTACGCCGTGTTTTAGTTGGAAATCCACGCAAGTCTTTGTACATGAGGCCCCTGGTCAGCAAGTTGCATTTGTTCTCGCAGGCACTGTTCTACAGTCGCCATTGTTGTTGCTTTGTTCCTTGTTACGGAAAGTAAAAACTGCTACCAAAATTGGCGATAAAATGGAGAGGAAACTCCACCCTGTGGTGTCCTAGCCAATACCAGCCGTAGCGACACCCCCGACTTGGAGGAGAACTGCAGCACATTTTCAAAACAGCACACGTGGGTTGCGCTCCAGTATAAAGGGAAACTGCGCGCTGGATAGTCGCAGTGATGTCAGCATGGTCGCCGCCCGCACAAGTATAAAGAAGCCTTTATTGCGATTGGTCGGTTAAGTCCAGATCTGTACCTTCGTCCAACTGTATAGCTTCTACCTATTATACCGTTTATACTGCACACCCCTAACATCCAGCTTTGTTACAGCTGCTGCTGTTTTTGTTTTTTTTAAGTGCTTGAAAAAGTTGATTTGAGAGAATGTTGAGTGTATTGTGTGTGTTGCGTTCAATAAACAGGTCTGAAGGTCATCAGGTACTCTGATTGAGCTCATTAGCTATATCACTTCTTCAAATGACCTGCAGGCACAGGACAGTCCACAAGAAGGGACCCCCATCCCCCACCTGACAGAACCACAACCCCACTTGATGGAATCCTGCTTCCTGGGGACAACAGAAACAGCAGTTGGGCTAATCCCACCAGACAACAAACGTGCTCCAATTGGTCAACACGGGTCAGTCGCCAGAAGGAATGTGGGGAGGAGGCGGGTAGCTCATTGGCCTTCATTATTAACCCGTCAACGCCGAACAGAAGCCTTGACCTTTTTACACGCGAAACAAATGGACAGTATCAAGTCATTCACACTCTAATGCAAGTCCTCAATATTTTAACACGCTAAGATTTCATTAGCACATGTTGATTTTTTTTTTATTCATTTAATTTTTTTAATCTATTTGAGGTCCCCTGAATGTTTTTTCTCCCCAAACTACAAATTTGACATTTGATATCAGAATCGATACGGAATCGAATCATTAAGCAGTATCGAAAATGGAATCAGAATCGTAAAAAATCTTATCCATTCCCATCCCTAATGATTACATGCTAAAAAGCCATCAACCTGCTAACACACTAAGAAGTCATCTGACTGCTAACATGCTAAGATGTCATCAACAAGAAGTCTTCAACATGTTAACATGCTATGAAGTCATCATCATCAACACATTATTCAGTAGAACGCTAAGAAGTCATCCACATGCTGAGAAGACTTAGCGCTACGAAGTCATGAACACTCCAACACACTATGAAGTCTTGGAACATGCTATAGCAGTGACTCTCAACTGGTGGGTCCAGACCGAGAAGAGGGTCGTGAACAGGTAGTTTATAAAAAAAATAAAAATAAATAAAAATTAAAAAAAATAATTTAAAAAAAATAAAAAAATAAAAAATAAAAAATTTACACCGGGTCCTCAACGGCATCAACATGTAATGTTGTGTAAAATAAGATACTCTGAAAGGCACTTTGTACAAGTAAGTGTGTTATTATGTTTCAAAATGTACACGGCAGTGTCCGACATTAAGCCTTTTTGAGTGGTGGCCCTATCAGAACTTGTACTGGCCCCGTATATTCATGATATAATACGTTACGTTGCAGTGATTTCATATTTATCATCTTTTTCTGGATTATTGAAGACCCATTAAGAAATTATTAGTACAGTTGCATTCATTGCGATGACTGTACTAACCTCACAAAAATCAAGGCATTTCATTTGCACAAATTAATAATAATGTTTAAAAGAATAAATCAATTCAAAAATGTTAAGACATTTACTTTGCACTGACACTAATTAGGGGTCCTGCGGTAAGGGTTTTATACTGCCGATTCCGGTACCGACAATCCATTTGTGATATCTGCCGATCACTGCTGATACCGATCATATGGATGAGCATTAAAATCCATCCATTCATTTTTTTGAACGCTTATCCTCACCAGTTGCGGGCAAGCTGGAGCCTATCGCAGGTGACTCGGGGCGAGAGGCAGGTACACCCTGAACTGGTCACCAGCCAATCCCAGGGCAAAACAAAGGGCGGCGGGATATGCTTCTATATCAATGAAAAATGGTGTACGGACGTCACGGAGCTCAGCACACACTGCAGCCCGCATTTGGAGTCGCTGTTTTTGAACTGTAAGCCATTCTACTCGCCGCGTGAGTTTGCATCATTCATACTGGCTGGCGTGTACATTCCGCCTCAAGCTAACACGAACGCCACACTGCTAATGCTCGCCGAACAAGTCAACAAAATTGAAAAAAAAAAAAAAAAACACCTGGACTCACCCCTCATTATTCTCGGGGACTTTAACAAAGCTAAACTCAACCACGAACTCCCTAAATACAAGCTGCACATCGACTGTCCTCCCAGGGAAAATAACATTTTGGACCACTGTTATACTACGATAAAAAACGCATACAGTGCCAAACCTCGTGCAACACTGGGCTTGTCTGATCACTGGTTAATTCACGTAATACCGATATACAGGCAAAAACTTAAATGCGCGAAGCCTGCAGTGAAAACAGTGAAAAAGTGGACCAATGAAGCAAAGATGGAACTTGAAAGCTGTTTAGACTGCACAGACTGGAGTGTCTTTGAAAATTCAGCTGGCAGCCTGGATGAATATACAGACACTGTCACATCCTCTATCAGTTTCTGTGAAGAGGTGTGTGTACCAACAAAGTAATTTTGCACATTCAATAACAACAAGCCGTGGTACACTGCCAAACTTAAGCAGCTCCGCCAAGCTGAGGAGGACGCATATCAAAGCGGGGACAGGGTCCTGTATAATCGAGCTAGAAACCATCTGACTAAAGAAATTAACATTGCAAAGAAGAACAATGCTGCAAAGTTGGAAAAACAGTTTTGCGCTAACGACTCTAAATCAGTCTGGCATACATTCCAATCGCTGACAAATTACAAGCGACGATCCCCCCAAGCTGAGAACAATAGCACACTAGCAAACGACTTGAATACCTTCTACTGCAGATTTGAAAAGGACACTTTCACACCCACCCAGTCGTGCTACCGACCACAATCACACCACCGACTTCTGCGTTAACCATCCACGAACAGGATGTGAGACGCATCTTCAAACATCAAAAGATTAACAAAGCGGCAGGCCCAGACCATGTGTCCCCATCCTGCCTCAAAGTCTGCGCGGACCAGCTCGTTCCAGTCTTCACTCGGATCTTCAATAGATCTCTGGAACTGTGCGAAGTACAATCCTGTTTCAAACGCTCCACCATCATTCCAGTCCCCAAGAAACCTGCAATCTCGGATGCACTCACTGTAGTAGTTTCACCACGCTGCACTATTTGCATAGCTGTAGTTGACCAATTCTAGTCACTCATGCCAGAGTAGCATCTGCTCCATTTGCACACTGACTGAGGAGTATCTGCAACATTTGCACAATCAACATTGTCCCAGATTATCGTACTACTCGCTTGAAGTCTCGACGCCCTTTGCAAAATGGTCATTGCACCGGACTATTGTAATATTAGTCATTTGAACTGCTCTAAGTGCTAGACGACTCTGCATCTTTTTACACAATTATCAAAAAAAAAAAAAGTACCGGCATTACCAGATAACTAGCAACCCTTTATTGCTCAGTGACTGTTTTTCTCAATGTCTTTATGTCTCAAAAGTGTTCTCTTCAATTGACTGTCGTACTAGAGCAGTTCCAATTACCGGAGACAAATTCCTTGTGTGTTTTTTGGACATAATTGGCAAATAAAGATGATTCTGATTCTGATATAAACAAATAACCACTCGCACGATCTACGTTACTACCCTCACCTATGGTCACGAGTTGTGGGTCGTGATCGAAAGAACGAGATCCCGGATACAAGCGGCCAAAATGAGTTTCCTCCGCAGTGTATCCAGGCTCTCCCTTCGAGATAGGGTGAGAAGCTCGGTCATCCGGGAGGGGCTCAGAGTAGAGCCGCTGCTCCTTCGCAATGAGAAGAGCCAGATGAGGTAGCTGGGGCATCTGATTCGGATGCCTCCTGGAAGCCTCCCTGGTGAGGTGTTCCAGGCACATCCCCGGGGTCTCCTCCCGGTGGGACCCAGGACACGCTGGAGAGAATACGTCTCTCGGCTGGCATGGGAATGCCTCGGGATCCCACCAGAAGAGGTGGATGAAGTAGCTGGGGAGAGGGAAGTCTGGGCGTCCCTGCTAAAGCTACAGCCCCCGCGACCCGACCTCGGATAAACGGTAGAAAGTGGATGGAAATAATTTTGGTAATCCCAATTGTCCTAAAACAGGGAAAATTTAGTCTGATTTCATGTCACAGCCTGGGAAAAAAAGTGTGCCTTTATATCCAGTCAATGACTGTATCTGCAGTCGGGGAAAAAAGTGTGGTTTATAAGTAGTCAATGACTGTATCTGCTGTTCGTGCAGTGTGGTGTAATGCATGCATGGCGCTACTTGTTTACTGTAAGCTAAAAAAGAGCAGAAGAAGAAAGTCGCAAAAATAACATTAATAAACTCGTTTTTCACAGATTAGAAAGAATATATGCCCGTGAGTAGTATTATATGACCGTCTGGATCCGTTACTATGGCGTTTGTGTGAATATTCGTTATTCGAAGGTAAATCCCCCTGTGACCAAATGCTAATTGTAGCTAGACTGTCAATCGGGTTTTTCATGGACTGTTTAGCATTAAGGTGGAGATTTGTAAAACAATATGTTTCTTGTATTAAAATATAAAATGAGTGTCCTTATGTTTGCTGTGCACTTAATTTTACAGTAAACTCCGACTGGGGTGTCTATAAACATCTTAAACCATGCTCAAGGAGGGCAGAGTAACATTCTTCAGTCTGCAAGGTACGAGCTGCTGTATGAGATGAGCAGAGTTAGCTTGGGTGATTGTTTTAAGACTAAACCCGAATTCGTGCCCGTTTGAGTCAGGCGGTGCTGGTCGCCGTTTCACCTTACGTCATCACAACACGCTGTCTTCGACGGGATGTTTCAGTGATAAAAGAATTTCAGACTGGCGCTGAAGTTGCAGTTTTGGGCCATTTTCGGCAGGCGAAAATCTTCAAAATCTTCTTCTTCAGAAATGTGTACTGCCCCGAGCAAGTCAGTGTCTATATTAGTGTCAAACTCAAGGCCCGGGGGCCAGATCCGGCCCACCACATCATTTTATGTGGCCCGCGAAAGCAAATCAAAATAGCTTGAAACGCCATGATTCTTGCTAAAATCTGTACAAAAATGTTTAATTGTCATTTGTAATAAATAATACAGTTGTGATACTGCAACCATGTTTTTGTTACCAACACCCTTTTTACAGCACAGTAACTTGAATAATAGTTGAACAAAGTATTACCCTTGACTTTTTATTTCAAAACAAGTCATCCATCGATTTGTTGTCTATGTGATAATATAAAGAGGTGATTCAACATTTATATTTCACAATCATAATGGCCCTCTGAGAGAAACCGGAACTACGATGTGGCCCGCAGCTAAAATGAGTTTGACACCTCTGGTCTATATGTCGGTGGTGGCCCAACACAGCAGCGTAGTGGCCCCGGGCCACTGGACCACCGTTAATGTCGGACTCTGTATGGTACATAAGTTTTTAAAGGCTATTTTTTAACAATTAATGTTCTTTATTGTTCTTCACTTCAGTAAAAGTGGGTCTCGACTTGGTGATAATAGGAAAATGCGGGTCCCAGGGTGACAACAGTTGACAAGGGTTAGTGCTTAACTTATTTAGTGCCGAGCACGTATTAATACGTAGTTTCCGTTTCTTCACGGGAAGTGGGAGAGGTTTAGATTTGACGCACGGCACTGTAGCCTGACATGAACTGTTGAGCGGCGCGGACAGGCTGGAAGTCGGACCAGCTGAAACATTTTTACACTCAGAGACAAAAGTAGATGTAAAGAATTCGCAGAATATGTATCGTGGTAGTTTGCACAATTGTGTGTTTGTGTCAGAAATGTGTTATAACTGAGATCTTGTATGACAAGGATCACGGTCGCCATGTCAACAGCCAGGAAACAACACGAAGCGTCATGACTGACGTGACATCTGGTGAGTTCGCGTAACTCACAGCGCATTACATAGCTAAATACGTGATTATTTTGCAATCAAAAGCCATTCCTAAATTGTTTTCACTGGTTTATGCAATGAAAACACTTAACACGACAAAAAGTAACAAAATATACAAACAGCGAAGTTACTGTTGCAGAAATGCTGCTTTTCACAAAAAAATCCATAATCTGTGAGACTCGACCAAAAAACGTAAAATTTAACAACTGTATGTTTCACTGCACATAACTATCCATCCATCCATCCATTTTCTGAGCCGATTCTCCTCACTAGGGTCGCGGGCGTGCTGGAGCCTATCCCAGCTATCATCGGGCAGGAGGCGGGGTACACCCTGAACTGGTCGCCAGCCAATCGCAGGGCACATACAAACAAACAACCATTCGCACTCACATCCACACCTACGGGCAGTTTAGATTCCCCAATTCATGCATGTTTTTAGGATGTGGGAGGAAACCGGAGTGCCAGGAGAAAACCCACGCAGGCACGGGGAGAACATGCAAACTCCACACAGGCGGGACCGGCGATTGAACCCCGGTCCTCAGAACTGTGAGGCTGACGCTCTAACCAGTCGCCCACCGTGCCGCCTGCGCAAAACTAAAGAACAGAAAAAGGGCAGGATCTAGCTTTTTTTTTGCTGCTGAAAGATGAGAGTTCATCCTTTAATTTGGTAGATTTGAACACTTGTGAGGATAAGCAGCTCAGAAAATGGATGGATGGATGGATGGTATGAATATAATCATCGAACAAAATATTCTGTAAGCCTGTAAAGTCACTCAAAATCTTCAAAAACTGCTGGCACCCAGGGGGGTTTCTTTTCTGAAAACTGCTGGCACAAAATGAGTCGAGTATAGTGCGAAGGGGGAGGAGCCTTTTGGGTGGGGGGACCTTAGTGTGAAATAAGAGGAGCCAAGCGAGAAGCCAAATATGAGGGGGGGAAAGCCTGGAGAATGGGGGAGTAGCAAAAAATTAACACATTGCCTGCATGCTATTGTATTTTATGTATTCAGCCTTTATTTATCCAGGTAAGCCAATTGAGAACCAATTCTTATTTCAGTGCCGACCTGGCAGCAGCAAGCAGAGTAAAACAAAGGAAAAGCAAATACAAATACATTGACAACACCACGGTGTGATATAGTGACTGTAGATAAGACATTATGTTACATCATAGCACATCGTGAATAAAAGGATGAAAACATGCTAAAATAGGTGCAGCAATCAAGTATTGGGATGAATGAGGTGCATTATATTATTTGTTGTGGAGTCTTCCAGCACTTTGCAGTGATTCCCAACCAGAATGCCCTGGTACATCAGGAGTGCTGCAGGAAATTGTCCAATTTGACTTATTTCTCCGAAAACTATTAACTACAAATACATCTTTGTTCATCACAGTGACAGGCAGAACAATTAAATATGCTTCCATTACATGGCAGACAGAACAATAAACCTGTGTATTTACCCAACTGATTAAGTCATGGCTTCCTGCAAGTACATCAGCTTTGTGTTCAATTAGACAAACCCATTTCACACTAAGTAAATTTGTGGGTAAATTGAGATTAGATCGCCATTATTTAAGTAGTCATACTATATTGTACTTACTGTGACATTTTTGTTTGGTTGTGTGCTGTGAGATTTTTTTTTTTTTTTTCTGCTTGCCCCGTGAGCCTCCGTACTGCACTCGCCTCCCATACATATCCGATTTATATCCACAGATGTGGAAAAAATTGAATTGTACTGTTCACATTGACATGAAAAAAAATCAGATACATGTAAAATTGGGCAGAAAAAAAAGAATCGGAATTGACCTGCAATGTGAATATAGCCAAAGCATCCGCATTATCAAGAATCCTGTAATATTTATTACATTAATTTAGCTGCTTTTTCCTAAAACTGGTTAATTTATCTTACTATAGTTGGTTAATTTATTTATAACAATAAAAGATATCAGTCTAAATGTGAATAATTGTATGTTGTATAAAAAGATGTCTTTTGATAATTGCGTGCTTATAGTTCTTTTCTTACCTCAACACTGCAAATTGTGAAATGCCTAATTTTTA
This sequence comes from Phycodurus eques, assembly GCF_024500275.1. Taxonomy (NCBI): domain Eukaryota; kingdom Metazoa; phylum Chordata; class Actinopteri; order Syngnathiformes; family Syngnathidae; genus Phycodurus; species Phycodurus eques. Next base: position 36,044 of record NC_084525.1, on the reverse strand, counting down.
TTGTTCCTGTGACAATTTACAAAATTGTTAAACGTATATGTAAAATGGTCTTACACATACATTTTTAAAATATATGTTTTATTAAATAATTTGTTAATTGATAATGATTAAATTAATTTAAAATAATACACTTAAAATGAATAATTCTTTTGTAAAAAATAAATAAAATAAAAAATAAAAAAGTATTTTACATGATGTTAAACCCTTCTTCTGTCTGCTTTAAAAATCAATTGTGGCACTTGAGCACAAGTTTTCCACCCCCTGCCCAAGGACTGGACTGCACACAACTAGTACCGTGTCACAGCACAGCAACTATGTTGTACTGTATAGTACAATAACCACAATACACACACTATATTACAGGAGTATTCCCACACTACTGTATATAATCCTCGACTCACTTGTATGCAGTACTCGAAACATATACAAGCAGTACCAAAATCACTTCGCAGACGTGTGTGCTACAAAAAGGTCAAAGTTGTTTTCCTGGTCTGAAACGTGTAAATTTGATTTGGTTGCCAGGGCAGGGGAGTGTGCTCGGTTCGGTGGGCCTCACCTGGATGGTCTGGCCTGGGTCTCCTGACACCGGCCCGCCGACCAGCTTGCAGTAGAGGTCGAGCACGCTCTTTCCAGCCTCGTCCTCCCCGCAGGTTGCGGTGGCAGTGATCTTGGTGCCCTCGGCCAGGTTGAAGTACGGCGGGTGCAGACTGAAGCCGTTTACCCCGCTCGGGGCCTCCTGTGCCGACACCGGAAGCAGGACCAATAGCACCAGGGCCGAAACTAACCGCAAAAAAGCGAGGCGCATGACGGGCGCCATCACCGAGCCCCCCTGTGCCGGATAAAGTTGTGAGTTTAGCGGCACGCGGAACTTTCTCACAGGGAAGCCGCGCGTCGAGTGAAGAAAAGCTGACTACTTGCTCGCGTCTTCTGCGCCAGCGTGCTCGTGTGCGCGCTTGCGCGTGACCGTCCTGTGTGCGCCTGCTCCGTCTTGCCTAAAAGTGGGCGTGCGCATCCTCCAGGGGGCCTCCCACCTGGTCACGTTACCTGCACACTCGTGCACGTGCAATGAGGAAGGGGTCTGTGGTCACGTGACCTTGATTTTCCAACTTCAATTATGTTTCCTAATGTTTAATAACAATAGGTAGAATAGGATACTTCCAGGTGGCACATAACCAATTGACTTTACAATATACAGTGCCGTGAAAAAGTATTTGTCCCCTTCTCAAATTCTTACTTTTTGCAAATTTTCTCCACTTTAAGATCATCAAACAAATGTAAATATCAGACAAAGATAACCCAAATAAACATCCATCCATCCATTTTCTGAGCTGCTTCTCCTCACTCGGGTCGTGGGCGTGCAGGAGCCTATCCCAGCTATCATCCGCAGGAGGCGGGGTACACCCTGAACTGGTTGCCAGCCAATCGCAGGGCACATACAAACAAACAACCATTCGCACTCACATTCACACCTACGGGCAATTTAGAGTTGTCAGTTAACCGACCACACATGTTTTTGGGATGTGGGAGGAAAGCAGAGTGCCCAGAGAAAACCCACGCAGGCACGCGGAGAACATGCAAACTCCACACAGACGGGCTCTCAGAACTGTGAGGCAGACGCTCTAACCACCGTGCCGCCCCAAATAAACATAAAATGCTATTTTAAAATTGTGATATTGTTATAGATAAATTAAAATATTTAAAATATTCAAAGCGGTAGCTCCTTCCTTCAGGTAGGCGCTACTGATCAATGCAAACTAGAACTAGCAGACATTCCAACAGCTTCTTCCCTCTTGAAATCAACTTCTTAAGCACCTAACCTACAATTACATTGCAACATGCTGGCATTTTTTTGTCTTGAGTTTGTTGTCACATTTCTTTCGGGCGAATTGTGTAATACTCGTGCACTCACTGTAGTAGTCTCACCACGCTGCACTATTTAAATATTTGTTGTTGACCAATACTGGCCACTCAAGCCAGAGTAGCATCTGCTCCATTTGTACACTGACTGAGGAGTATCTGCAACATTTGCACAATCAACATTGTCCCAGATTATTGTACTACTCGCTTGAAGTCTCGGGGCACTTTGCACAATGGTCATTGCACCGGACTATTGCAATTAGTCATTCGAAGTGCTCTAATGGCTAGAGGACTGTGCTTCTCTTTGCACAATTGTCAAAAAAATAAATAATTATGTACCGGGATAACTAGCAAACCTTTATTGCTCAGTGACTGTATTTTTTTTTTTTTTCAATGTCTTTATGTCTCAAAAGTGTTCTCTGTCAATTGACTGTCTGTTGTTGTACTAGAGCGGCTCCAATTAAAGGAGACAAATTCCTTGTGTGGGCGGCACGGTGGCCGACTGGTTAGAGCGTCAGCCTCACAGTTCTGAGGACCCGGGTTCAATCCCCGGCCCCGCCTGTGTGGAGTTTGCATGTTCTCCCCGTGCCTGCGTGGGTTTTCTCCGGGCACTCCGGTTTCCTCCCACATCCCAAAAACATGCATTAATTGGAGACTCTAAATTGCCCGTAGGCATGACTGTGAGTGCGCATGGTTGTTTGTTTCTATGTGCCCTGCGATTGGCTGGCAACCAGTTCAGGGTGTACCCCGCCTCCTGCCCGATGACAGCTGGGATAGGCTCCAGCACGCCCGCGACCCTAGTGAGGAGAAGCGGCTCAGAAAAAGGATGGATGGATGGATGAAATTCCTTGTGTGTTTTTTGGACATACTTGACAAATAAAGATGATTCTGATTCTGAGCTACCTGGCCTTGTATGAAAAAGTAAGTCAGCCAAAAGATCTAAAAAAAAGTGGAACAAAATGCCACAAACCAAAGAAATTTAAGAATAGGTCACAAATAAAGTAATTGACATTTATCAGTGTGGACAGAGTGACGAAGATATTTCTAAAGCGTTAGGACTCCGGTGAATTATCCATTATGCAAAAATGGAGAAAACATGGAACAGTGGTGAACCTTCCGAGGTGTGGCCGGCCGAGAAAAATCACCCCAAGGGCACAGTGGCAACTCATCCAGGAGGTCACAAAGGAACGCTGGACAATATCGAAAGAAATGCAGATCTCCCTTGCCTCAGTTAAGGTCAGTGTACATGACTCAACCATAATCAGAATCAGAATAATCTTTATTTGCGAAGTATGTCAAAAACACACAACAAATTTGTCTCTGGTAGTAGTTGGAACTGCTCTAGTATGACAACAGACAGCAACTGTGACAACAACTACTTTTGAGACATAAAAAGAGAAAAACACACAACGGAGTGTCACTGAGCAATTAAAGGTTACTGGTAATGTGGTAATGCAGATACAATGACAATTGTGCAAATGATACCAAGTCCTCTACAATTTAGAGCAGTTTGACATGACAAATAGAGTGAAAATCTGGTACAGTGACTTTATTGTTCTCTGCTTAGGGGGATGGTCGCTTGCAGTTGGTTAGCAATTGTAATCCACACCAGACTGACTTAGAGTCGTTAGTAAACTGTTTTTCAAGAATTTATGCCTAATTTATCTTTGCCATGTTTGCTATGTTAATTTCTTTTGTCAGCTGGTTTCTGGCCCAATTGTACAGGGCTCTGTCCCCACTCCGACAGGTGTCCTCTTTAGGCTGATGAAGTTGCTGAAGTTTGCCAGTGAACCACGGCTTGTTGTTATTGAACGTGCGAAATGTCTTTGTTGGTACACACACATCTTCACAGAAATTAATATACAGTCGGCACGGAAAGTATTCAGACCCCCTTAAATTTTTCACTCTTTGTTATATTGCAGTCATTTGCTAAAATAATTTAAGTTAATTTTTTCCTCAATATTGTACACACAGCACCCCATATTGACAGAAAAAACGGAATTGTTGAAAGTGCAGGGGTGTAGTGATGGTTGACTATCTCGAACTTTCCATCTCCCGACTGCAGCTCAGCCAAAGTGATATTTGGGTTGTTCTTTACCTCTTTCACAAAGGCTCTTCTCCCCCGATTGCGCAGTTTGGCCGGACGGCCAGCTCTAGGAAGGGTTCTGGTCGTCCCAAATACACACATACATACATACCCTCACCAAAGGAACATAGAATGCCAAATGTTGAAAATAAGCATTTGTGACCAGATACAGTTGAATAAGACATCAGACGCGAGTTACTGACGTCATTGAAAAAATAAAATGCCTTAAATGGAAATGGGCTGGCCACGTTGCCCTAAGAGCTGACAAAAGGTGGACCACAGAAACTAGATGCCACTACGCACAAAGCGGCCAAGGCGAAGACCTAAAAGTAAATGCATAGAGGAAATTATTAAACATCGGAATACACTGGCAAATTGCAAACTACCATAGTAGTTGGAAACGTGAAGAAAAGGCCTTCATCCTGCATTGGATCAAAAATGGTTGATGACGATGATGATAATATATACGTACACACACGCATACATGCATGCACGCACGCATGTACGCTTTTACATTATAATTGAAGGTTCTCAAGCAGTGTTCATGCTAAAACAGCTGCAGGGGGCATGGGGGAGAGGGGGGTGACATTTTTGACTGGCAGCCCGTGCTAACTACTATCTGTGAAAAGAACAACCTCAACACCACTTCCACTCCACTTGCCATCTTCAGGTCCCAGTCAATGTAGCAGAGGATTATGGGAAAGAAAACGCTAGAAAGTGACCATGGAGACCACTGTAAAACCTCAGGGGAATCCAAGTTCTCGAACTTATATAGAACAATATATATAACAATATGCATTCTGTTGCTGCAACACACACACGCACACACAGATACACGCATATACACACACAGTGGGGTAAGATAAAGTGGACACACTGAGTGAAGACGACTTGCAGAATTCCTGGAATGCTCCAGCTTCTTCCGCCTTGTATTAAAAAGACTCATGCACACACACAAGTGATCTTTGAAGTGTTTGGGGTATTGGGGGTGGAAGCAGAAGACAAGTACACACACGTACTCTTTGTCACCTTCACACAAACATCCTTGCCTCCTCCTTCTTTACATCATCTTCAATCTTCATCTTTTCTCTTAAAGGGAACCCTGATTGTCACGACAAATACTCTTAAAATACAACCACTGACCTCTAAATTAGAAATTCAGTGTTACGTATTTATGAATTACCTTTTTAAGTTACAAAAACAGTTTTTGTTTGTGGATGCTGTTTTTGTGTGCGCAAAGCATTCTGGGATTGATGACATAATGTTTGTGTACATTGCTGCCATATCTCATCTATTAGTTAAATGTATAAACTTGTATTGCACACTTGTATTGTAAACCGTCATCCATTGCAATTAAGTTAAAACAAAAAATGTTTGCTTCCTTCTGCCGAGCTAAAGGCTGCCTCACACATAGCGACAGGTTACAGCGATATTTACAGCTTTCCCTCAAGGTGAAAATACATTTCTGGGTTTGAATCACGGCACTGTGCCAACTCAAGCCATATCAATCAGAATCAGAATCATCTTTATTTGCCAAGTATGTCCAAAAAACACACAAGGAATTTGTCTCCGGTAGTTGGAGCTGCTCTTGTACGACAACAGACAATCAATTGACAGAGAACACTTTTGAGACATAAAGACATTGACAAAAAAAAGAGTCACTGAGCAGTAAAGGGTTGGTAGTTATCTTTTAATGCCGGTACATTTATTTATTTTTTTGACAATTGTGCAAAAAGATGCAGAGTCCTCTAGCACTTAGAGCAGTTCGAATGACTAATATTGCAATAGTCCGGTACAATGACCGTTGTACAAAGGGCGCCGAGACTTCAAGGAGTGTAAGCAGTTTAAAGTGACGAGTTGTGCAATAATCTGGGACAACTTTGATTGTGCAAATGTTGCAGATACTCCTCAGTCAGTGTGCAAATGGAGCAGATGCTACTCTGGCATGAGTGGCCAGTATTGGTCAACAACAGATATGCAAATAGTGGAGCGTGGCGAGACTACTACAGTGAGTGCACGAGTAATATATAATTGCCCCACAGAAATGTGACAACGAACTCAAGTCAAAAAATTGCCAGCATGTTGTAATGGAATGGTAAATTAACCGTTTAAGAATTTAATGGCAAAAGGGATGTCATGAACGGAACAGAGGATAGGATCCAACAATGCACGACTCCAAAACAAATGGACAGTTTCCAAAAAGAGAGTTTTAATAGACGGGCAGAGGTCGGTACACAGGCAGGCAATCCAAGAAAGGCAACATTATCCAAAAACATGAGGCAAAGAGACAAGGTCAATAATCGGAACAGGGTCAAGTCTTACTGTGAGTCTGTGACGTGAAAACAAGGAATGCTGGAACGCGACGACAAGGTACAACGAACTGGCAACGAGAGGGAATGAGACACGAGGTTAAATACAAGGGGTAATTAGGGTGAACGAGGCACAGGTGGTGAAGATGCTCACAGGAGCAGGTGTGTGTGAAACAGGGGGGAGGACAAAAACCGGAACACACACACATGACAAGGGAAGAAGCTGTTGGAATGTCTGCTAGTTCTAGTTTGCATTGATCGTGAAGGGAATATAGAATACTTTATATTTTAATATGTAATTCTAACTAGTTTGGAAGATAATCTGTATTGGAGTATAGGAGTATATAGCATGAAGGCCCCCATCGGGGGGTATTTGGCCCCCATCAGGGGGTATTTGGAGACAGATGTCAAGGAAGAAAGGAACTGCGGGGAGCCACTATAAACATTGAATGCAGGAGACATCTGCAGGCGGCGTCTGGAGCCAGATCAGATCATCATTCGGCCGAACAACGATGACGTCAGATTACGGACCAATCAGACGACAACGATTCCATACTGGCCTGTTTGAAACATTGTATAAATCTGGGGTAGAGTCAGATAGTTTTGGTTCAACTACTGTACCTGCTAAGGATAAGATAGGGTAGTTACGAACCCAGAGCTCTGCAAAATGTATAGACTCCTCTGTCAGGAATAAATTGGTTGTTTTTTATACATTGTTTTGAACGAAGTTCTTTCACGAAAACGAGCACGCTTGGAACCACGGAAGTTAGTAGATTTTAAAACACAGGTTCCTTCAAATGGTGACCGCGACGTGATCCTGAAAGAACATTAGATAAAAAGACAGAGGAGCGGACAGGAATTCAGTTGGACTGCAAATCTCCCCGGTGCACCAAAATAAAAAAGGTGAGCGGAAGCCTGTTTGAGTATATCACGAATTCTGCACATTGGAAATGGCGAAATTTGGGAGACTTGTGGTACAGTTGTTTTGTTGTCAATAGTTAATGAGACGTTGTGTTGTTAAAATTGCATAATTGCAGGGTAACGGAGGACCTGACGTCAGGGTAACAAGGACCTGACAGACCAGGATCAGAGAAAATCCTGGAAGTAGGGTAGCAAGGTACCTACTTGTCCCGTCGTAGACTGACTTGAAATCGGACGCGGTTTCAAATTGTAACGTTTCGGTCGACGTTGGGGAAACCGATTTAGAATAAGATGAGTGTGCCACCAAAACTCGAGGTTGTGAATTGGACAGTCGATTGTTGAGGTAATGAATGTAATATGTGTCGGATTTGTGGATTGAAAGAGAAAGGCAGAAAAAGAAACAAACAGGATTAAGAAGTGTGTGGGCAAAGTGGAAAAGAAAAAGGAATGTAAGTTGTTTCACGTAACAGAGAGGTTATTCTGAAAGGAAAAAGATGAAGGAAAAGTTGGATGCTGCAGGGTGGAGAGAGAATTCAAGGTTGAATAAAAAAATAGAAGAGTGAAAAATTTAGTCAAAAAATTTATGAGATTTGTGTGGTGTGCCCTGCCATGGCAGCTGTTACAGCTGTTCAGAAAAAAAGAGCCACAAATTCCCCCGCTAAATACAATTTACGGACCTTTCCGAAAACGGCCCCTGTGACGTCACTATAATGACTATACGTCATTGCCGGTCAAGGGAGCGGCTCAAATGGCAGACCAATTGTAGAGGGGAAATAAACTCCTATCAATTCCGCACGAGCCCGCATTCAAAAAGGTGGGTAAATATACAAAAATTGTCTTTAAAAAATGTTGAGTTTTAACAGAAACGGCTGCCCGGACTGGGTGCTGTTGGTGTAATTTGGATCCAGGGGCTGAAAAAGTTGATGGACAACATGAGCCTGGCGTGTGGTGACATAGTGAGACTGATACGCGCCTGTTGCATTTCGGTTCACCAATCGGATGATATTTTGACACGGATAATAATAATGTCTCATAATAATAATCTATTTTGGAATGCCTTCAATACAAGGAGAAAGAGTAACAAAGAGCGCCGTGAAGCCAACAGGGGCCCTAGAATTACACATTGGGGGAAAAGACTGTATACCAATTTGAATTGTGTAAGGTGGTAAATTGTGCACGCTGGGGCGACCCGGCGGCATACGATATTTACTTCGAGTACAGGACATGGGGGAGCTGGCCGGTATCTGGTGAACCATAGGGTCAAAGCGAACCAGCAGGTGGATTTGTGTTACAGTTGGAAGCAAGTGATTATCCACTCGAAACCGGGATACTGGGACCCGACGAAGAATAGAAATTGGTGGTGGAAGGACAAGATCAAATTGGAAAGAGGTAGTATGCACTCAGTAACCCCGAGGGACCGACATTCCGTATTGTTGACCTTGTATGATATAACTAGCACCCCGTGGAGAGAGTGGGGCAAACCAGTAGCGACCTTTACAGTCTTGACCTTGGGTATAGATGTCTCAGGGGCTGATCCACTAGGACAGATTATTATTAATTGGATACGACCTACAAAAAGTTCATCTAGTCCGATAATGAGAGGATTTGCTAAAGTACCAGCTTCCAAAAAATGAGGATCCAGTGGTTTTTCGAACCTCGAAAGCAGGGGTGCCCAAACTTTTTGGCTCAGGGGCCACATTGCCGTAAAAAAATTGTCATGCGGAACAGCATTAATTTTACATGCTACCGACGAGGGGAATGCTTTTTTGTATTTTTATTTTACTGTTTTACTATGCTGTCTGCTGCTAGGTAAATCTTATAACTGCCTGACCTGGATAAATGAAGGTTAAAATACAAATTAATGAAATGCAAAATAAAGTATTTTTGTGAAATATGACTCAAACTCAAACTTTATTCATCAGAATCAACAAACAACATGTTTGCATTAATGTGAAGGGTGATACTGAGATCTTGACTGCAGTAAATGGGGCAGGTGTGGCTCAAAAGCGGTGGTTTTAATGCGCAAGATGTCACGCAGGTGGGAGTCACTTAGTCTTGTCCTCACGCGGTTCTTATTCATGTTCATGACTGAGAATGTCTTCTCACACAAGTATGTCGAGCCAAACAAGCTCAACATTTTCTTAGCAAATGTATGAATCTCTTGGAACCTGTCTTCATCCAGCTGCTGGTAAAAGTTGACAAGAGGGAGTTGTTGGTACCGGCTGCGACACTCCGTGTCACACTGCAGCTAAATGAGCTCCAGCTGCAGGTGGGCTGGAACGTCACTGAGATCCACGGAAACGGTTTGGCACATAGATCTTTTTGGTGAATAATACAATGAAGTTTTATTCTGTCATGTTGCTCAAGACAATCTTTGAAAACCTACAAAAGACTGGAGGGGTACAAATTGACAACATCAGCAATTGCAATGAACCTTCAGTTTTGGTCTCTACCTGCTAAAGGTAGTGTCATCCTCACTGGAAGGGTATAAGTTCAACCATGTAATTCTAGATAACAATATAATTTAGCAACAGGCAGCGTAACGAGCTTAACAACCTAATAACTAATCTAATGCGAGTTTACTAACCCTTTTTTTATATGTATTTGATGTTTGAATTTACAGGTTAATCTCCTTGAGCTGTCACCTTATCATGGTGGATGTGTTTGTGTGTGCCAATGATCCTAGGAGCTAAGTTGTCCGGGGCTTTATGCCCCTGGCAGGGTCACCTATGACAAACGGGTCCTAGTTGAGTGACCAGACAAAGCACGGCTCCAAAGACCCCTATGATGAGAAATATTTATTGGATCGCATTCTCTCTTGCCCGGACGTGGGTTGTTGGGACGTGGAACTGTCATGTGTCTGTGTGTGTGTGTGTGTGTGTGTGTGTGCGTGTGTTCCAGGTTTTGTCTTCCTCTCTCTCGTTTCTCACACACCTGCTCCTGTGAGCATCTTCACCACCTGTGCCTCGTTCATACCTAATTACCGATTGTATTTAACCTCGTGTCTCATTCCCACTCGTTGCCAGTTCGTTGTACCTTGTCGTCACGTTCCAGCATTCCTTGTTACAGACTCACAGTAAGACTTTTACCCTTTTCCGATTATCGACCTTGCCTCTTTGCCTCATGTTCTTGGATACTGTTGCCCTTCTTGGATTGCCTGCCCGTGTACCAACCTATGCCCGTCTATTAAACCTCTCTTTTTGGAAACTGTCCATTTGTTTTGGAGTCTTGCATTTTTGGGTCCTAGCCTCTGTTCCGTTCATGACAGAACGAACTGGCCATAACATGGACCCAGCAGACTCAGACCCGGTGCGCAAAGCCCTTCAAGCGCAGGGTCAACGCCTCTCGAAGCAGGATGAGCAGCTTGCTGCCCTCCACCTTCATCTAGAGGGACTGTCAAGGCATCAGGACAATACGATGAGACAGGTGGCCTCACAGTTTGAACTTCTTATGAAAATTATCCAAGAAAAGGAACCAGTTGGCACCACACCCAATACCGCCACGGTATTTCCATGTGAAACAGTCAACATGCAGCCACCTGCCACCTCCGCTGCTGTCTGCCCACAGCTCTCTCGACCGGAGAGGTTCTCTGGAAATTCTGGGAACATTAAGCCGTTCATCACGCAGTGCGAACTCCACTTTGAGCTCCAGGCAGCTGCCTTCCCCACCGAGCGGGCAAAGATCGCTTTCGTCATTTCCCACCTGACTGGTCGTGCGGAGGCGTGGGCTACTGCTGAATGGAGCCGCAATTCCGCCACGTGTCATTCATGGGCTTTTTGCGTCAAGACTATGGAGCAAATTTTTCAATTTTCCACTCCTGATCGTGAGGCAGCTCGCTCCCTTGTCACCTTACGACAAGGCATGCGCAGGGTGTCAGATTACGCGATTGAGTTTCGCATTCTAGCAGCTGAGAGTCATTGGAATAATCGGGCGCTACTCGATGCCTTTTTTCAAGGACTATCCCCCGCCGTCAAGGATCATTTAGTGCCGCTAGACCTGCCGACCGACTTGGACACTCTCGTCGCTCTCGCCATAAAAATCGACAAGAGGCTTTTGGATCGCGAGCTGGATGGAGATCGGCGGAAGGCTGCGTCACCGCGCACTTTGAGGACAAGCCTCGGTGACCAGCCAAACCAAGGCAGATCCCCTGGTTCCGGTCTCAACCCACTGGCTAACGTCCCCACGGAGGAACCCATGCAACTGGGCAGGTTCCGTCTCTCCCCTGAGGAACGTCAACGCCGGCTGAGGGAAGGGCGGTGCTTCTACTGCGGTCAGTTGGGTCATTCCGTGAGCAACTGTCACGTCAAGGTTGCCGGTGGCGGTAGCAAGGGCACGGGAGAGGTGAGTCTGAATTTGATGAAGGAAGACCCTACACGGGTTCTTCCTAAAGTGACACTATGCTCTCCTGATCAAGAAATTCATACACCTGTATTAATTGACTCTGGTTCTGACGCAAACTTACTCAACTCCATCCTCGTTAAACGTATGCACCTTAGAACCTTTGAAATAAAACGCCACCGCAACACCTATGCTGCAGACGGCAGTTTTATGGGCAAAATCACTCACCGCACTCAAACACTCATATTGACATTTCCCGATTCTCACTCGGAACGCATTAGTTTTCATGTTTTTGACGCCATGAATCAGGACCTTATCTTAGGGAACCTATGGTTGAGATTACATAACCCCCACATTGACTGGTCCTCTGGGCAGGTTATGTCATGGGGCAGCAATTGCGCCCGGAACTGTTTCAAGCCGCCATGTGATGTTCAGGGTCATGTTTCTAAGGACAATCCACAGACCCCATCTGGGGATCCGGATTTATCTCAAGTGCCCACCTGTTACCAGGATATTAAAGACGTTTTTTCCAAGTCCAAGGCCAAATCCCTTCCACCCCACAGACCTTATGACTGTGCTATTGACTTGCTGCCTGGAACCACACCCCCACGAGGCAGGTTGTTCTCTCTTTCAGGGCCGGAACACAAGGCCATGAAGGAGTACGTGGAGGAATCACTGGCAGGCGGGATCATTCGCCCATCTTCATCCCCTGCGGGAGCAGGATTTTTCTTTGTGGGCAAGAAAGACAAGACCCTGCGACCCTGTATCGATTACCGGGGTCTCAACGAGATCACGTTAAAAAACAGGTACCCTCTTCCTCTCATCTCCACCGCCTTTGAGTTCCTGGAGGGAGCCAAGGTTTTCACCAAGCTGGATTTAAGAAATGCATATCATCTAGTCAGAATAAGGGAGGGGGATGAATGGAAAACAGCATTTAACACACCAACAGGACATTATGAATATTTGGTAATGCCTTTTGGGCTTACTAACGCTCCAGCTGTTTTCCAGAACCTCGTCAATGATGTCCTGCGTGACATGCTGAATGTTTATGTTTTTGTTTATTTGGATGATATTTTGATTTTCTCCCCGGATAAGGAGACTCACATTATTCATGTCCGCTCTGTTTTGCAGCAGTTACTGCAGAACCAACTATGTGTTAAGGCTGAGAAATGTGAGTTCCACAAGGCGTCAGTTTCTTTTCTGGGTTTTGTCCTGGCTCAAGGTGAAGTCAAAATGGACCCTTGCAAAGTCGATGCAGTAATTAATTGGCCTACTCCCACGTCACGCAAAGATGTACAAAGGTTCTTAGCGTTCGCAAACTTCTACAGAAAATTCATCAGGAATTTCAGTTCTATAGCCTCTCCTTTGCATGATCTTACCTCGCCACACAAACCTTTTGCATGGAACCCGCTTTGTCAGGCAGCGTTTCAAAAACTTAAGTCGAGCTTTACCTCCGCTCCCATCCTTACTTTGCCAGATCTCCAACAGCAGTTTGTGGTAGAAGTCGATGCGTCTGATGCCGGAATAGGAGCAGTGCTCTCGCAGAAATCTCTCAAGGATGATAAATTACATCCTTGTGTTTTTCTCTCCAAAAAACTGACACCAGCTGAGAAAAATTATGACATTGGTGACCGTGAACTGCTGGCAGTCAAGGTGGCCTTGATGGAGTGGAGGCACTGGCTAGAGGGGGCACAGACTCCGTTTTTAGTATGGACAGATCACAAGAACCTTGAGTATATTAAGACTGCTAAAAGATTAAATGCGAGGCAGGCTAGATGGGCTCTGTTCTTTACTAGATTTAATTTCACGCTATCCTACCGACCCGGTTCTAAAAATGGTAAGCCAGATGCTTTGTCACGCATTTTCTCCGAAGATAATTCTTTGTCCGACCCAAAGACTATTTTGCCCAAGTCATGTTTTATTTCCGCTTTTGTTTGGGACATTGAAACGGCGGTTAAAGGGGCTCTGAAAGACACTCCTAGCCCTGACGATTGCCCTGAAAACAAGCTTTATGTGGTTCCGACCTTAAGGGGAAGAGTCATCCACTGGGCTCACACGAACCGCACTGTATGTCACCCAGGCATTGCCAAGACTCAATCAGTGGTCGAACAGCGCTTTTGGTGGCCTAATGTTAGGAGGGATGTTATCGATTATGTCAATGCTTGCCAGGTATGTGCTGCCAACAAGCCCTCTCATCAACGTCCTTCTGGGGAGTTGCGACCCCTGCCAATACCACAACGTCCTTGGTCAGACATTTCCGTAGACTTTGTGACAGGATTACCGGCCTCTAAAGGCAATACCACCATTCTTACAGTTGTTGACAGGTTCTCTAAGATGGCACACTTCATTGCACTCCCAAAACTCCCCTCAGCTAAAGATACTGCAGAGTTAATGATCAATCACGTATTCAAATTCCACGGTTTCCCCAAGAATGTGGTGTCTGATAGGGGTCCCCAATTCATTTCGCAATTTTGGAAGGAGTTTTGCAATCTCATAGGTGCTACCGTCAGTCTGTCATCTGGGTTTCATCCTGAAACCAACGGCCAAACCGAGAGGCTGAACCAGGACCTGGAGACGGGGCTCCGATGTCTCGCTTGACAGGATCCGCGAACCTGGTCTCAGAAATTGGTTTGGGTCGAATTCCCCCACAATTCCCTCCCCTCTGCATCCACTGGTCTATCGCCTTTTCACATTGTGCATGGTTACCAACCATCCCTGTTTCCTGCCATAGCCCCTGAGTCCACAGTTCCAGCGGCATGAACCTTGGTGAGACGCTGCAGGAGGACCTGGGAGCGAGCCCGACAGATGCTGCTGCGCCAGGGACGGTCCCACAAAGCCGCTGCTGACCGTCGGAGGACACCGGCCCCGAACTACAAAGTGGGTCAGCGAGTTTGGCTCTCGACCAAACATATTCCACTCCGGGTGGAGTCCAAGAAGCTCGCTCCCAGGTTCGTTGGGCCCTTCCCCATCACAAAGATCATCAACCCTGTCACTGTGAAGCTGAGGCTCCCAAGGTCGATGCGGGTCCACCCTGCTTTTCATGTCTACTCATGCCAGAGTAGCATCTGCTCCATTTGCACACTGATTGAGGAGTATCTGTAACATTTGCACAACCGACATTGTCCCAGATGATCGCACTACTCGTCACTTTAAACCGCATACACTCCTTGAAGTCTCAGCGCCCTTTGCAGAATGGTCATTGCACCGGACTATTGCAATATTAGTCGTTCGAACTGCTCTAAGTGCTAGAGGACTCTGCATCTTTTTGCACAATTGTTTTTTGTCAATGTCTTTATGTCCCCAAAGTGTTCTGTAAATTGACTGTTTGTTGTACTAGAGCGGCTCCAACTACCGGAGACAAATTCCTTGTGTGTTTTGGACATACTTGGCAAATAAAGATGATTCTGATTCTGATTCTGATGTCAGCCTACTCAAACCAGCCCGGGAGTTCCCTCTGGTCCCGCCTTCCAGGCCCCCTCCTCCCCCCCGGTTTGTGGATGGGGGCCTGGTCTTCGCTGTGAAGCGGCTGTTGTCGTCTCGTCGGAGGGGGAGGGGGTTTCAATATCTGGTGGACTGGGAGGGCTATGGGCCTGAGGAACGTTCATGGGTACCGTCTGCATTTATCATGGATGATTCGCTCATTCGGGACTTCCACGTTGCGCATCCAGGGGCCCCAGGGCCGTCTGGGGCCGGCCGTTAAGGGGGGGGTACTGTCATGTGTCTGTGTGTGTGTGTGTGTGTGTGTGTGTGTGCGTGTGTTCCAGGTTTTGTCTTCCTCTCTCTCGTTTCTCACA
Source organism: Phycodurus eques (assembly GCF_024500275.1). Classification (NCBI taxonomy): domain Eukaryota; kingdom Metazoa; phylum Chordata; class Actinopteri; order Syngnathiformes; family Syngnathidae; genus Phycodurus; species Phycodurus eques. The sequence goes on along the minus strand of NC_084525.1, from coordinate 20,739 downwards.
CACCTGCTCCTGTGAGCATCTTCACCACCTGTGCCTCGTTCATACTTAATTATCGATTGTATTTAACCTCGTGTCTCATTCCCACTCGTTGCCAGTTCGTTGTACCTTGTCGTCAAGTTCCAGCATTCCTTGTCACAGACTCACAGTAAGACTTTGACCCTGTTCCGATTATCGACCTTGCCTCTTTGCCTCATGTTCTTGGATACTGTTGCCCTTCTTGGATTGCCTGCCCGTGTACCGACCTATGCCCGTCTATTAAACCTCTCTTTTTGGAAACTGTCCATTTGTTTTGGAGTCTTGCATTTTTGGGTCCTAGCCTCTGTTCCGTTCATGACAGGAACATAACCTCTCTGGCAGGGAAAGAGCCCGATCTCGTGTGTGAGGTTGAGTAGTTCAGACTCGATATATATATATATATATATATATATATCTCGATATATGGGCTCTCTTCCACTCTGGAGTTGCCCACGGTGAGAGGCGCCGAGCAGGTGGGGGTATACTTATTGCCCCCGGGCTCGGCGCCTGTACATTGGGGTTCACCCCGGTGGACGAGAGGGTAGCCTCCCTCCACCTTCGTGTCCTGACTGTTATTTGTGCCTATGCACCAAACAGCAGTTCAGAGTACCCACCCTTTTTGGAGTCCTTGGAGGGGGTGCTGGAGAGCTCTCCCGCTGGGGACTCCATCGTTCTGCTGGGGGACTTTAATGCTCATGTGGGCAATGACAGTGAGACCTCGATTGGGAGGATCGGCCCCCCGATCAGAACCAGAGCGGTGTTCTGTTATTGGACTTCTGTGCTCACCACGGATTGTCCATTACAAACACCATGTTCAAGCACAAGGGTGTCCGCACGTGCACTTGTCACCAGGACACCGTAGGTCACAGTTCGATGATAGACTATGTGGTCGTGTCATCGGACTTGCGGCCGCATGTCTTAGACACTCGGGTGAAGAGAGGGGTGGAGCTCCTCAAATGATCACCACCTGGTGTTGAATTGGCTCCGATGGTGGGGGAAGATGCCAGTCCGACCTGGCAGGCTCAAACGTATTGTGAGGGTCTGCTGGGAAGGTCTGGCAGAATCCCCTGTCAGAAGGAGTTTCAACTCCCACCTCCGGCAGAACCTCACCCACATCTCAGAGGAGGCGGGGGACATTGAGTCTGAGTGGACCATGTTCCATGCCTCCATTGCTGAGGGAGCCGACCGGAGCTGCGGCCTTAAGGTAGTCGGTGCCTGTCGTGGTGACAATCCCTCCCTCAGACATAGGAGGCATTCGGTGAGGCCATGGAGAACGATTTCCGAACGGCTTCGAGGAAATTCTGGTCCGCCATCCGGCGTCTCAGGAGGGAGAAGCAGTGCACCATCAACACTGTGTAAAGTGGAGATGGGGCACTGCTGACCTCAACTCGGAACATTGTGAGTCGGTGGGGAGAATACTTCGAGGACCTTAAGTCCACCAACACACCTTTTCATGAGGAAGCAGAGTCTGGGGTTTCTGAGGCGTGCTCTCCCATGTCTGGGTTTGAGGTCACCGAGATGGTTAAAAAGCTCCTCGCTGGCAAGGCCCTGGGGGTGGCTGAGATTCGCCCAGAGTTCCTAAAGGCTCTGGATGTTATGGGGCTGTCCTGGTTGACACACCTCTGCAACATTGCGTGGACATCAGGGACAGTGCCTCTGGATTGGCAGACTGGGTTGGTGGACCCCCTTTTCTAAAAAGGGTGGCCGGAGGGTGTGTTCCAACTACAGGGGGATCACACTCCTCAGCCTTCCTGGTAAGGTCTATTCAGGGGTGCTAGAGAGGAGGGTCCGTCGGGAAGTCGAATCTCAGATTCAGGAGGAGCAGTGTGGTTTTCGTCCTGGCTGTGGAACAGTGGACCAGCTCTTCACCCTTGGAAAGCTCCTCGATGCTGCATGGGAGTTTGCCCAACCAGTCCACATGTGTTTTGTGGACTTGGAGAACGTGTTCAATCGTGTCCCTCGGGGAGTTCTGTGGGGGGTGCTTCGGGAGTATGGGGTGCCGAACCCCCTGATACGGGCTGTTCGATCCCTGTACGACTAGTGTCAGAGTTTGGTCCGCATTTCTGGCAGTAAGTAGGACTCGTTTCCGGTGAGGGTTGGACTCCGCCAAGGCTGCCCTTTGTCACCGATTCTGTTCACAACTTTTATGAACAGATTTTCAAGGCGCAGCCGAGGGGTAGAAGGGGTCCAGTTTGGTGGCTTCAGTATCTCCAATTCTCACAGGAGCGGTTCGCAGCCGAGTGTTAGGCGGCTGGGATGAAAGGGTCGCGTGCGTGCTGGAGTCTATCGGGCAGGAGGTGGGGTACACCCTGGTTGCCAGCCAATCGCAGGGCACATACAAACAAACAACCATTCACACTCACATTCACGCCTACGCGCAATTTAGAGTTGTCAATTAAATTACCGTGCATGTTTTGGGGATGTGAGAGGAAACCAGAGTGTCCGGAGAAAACCCACGCAGGCACGCGGCAACAACTGTCCTTTATTGTTGCCGCCACCCAGCTCGGCTGTGCAATGAGAGAAGGGAGTTAACCCCGAGGTGGACAACCTCGGCCCTGGAGAAGGAGTCTCCCGACCACGGTCAGGTGACCGTAGCAGGAAAGGTTAACACTTCGTATAAAGAAACTAAAATACATTAAAACAAAACAAAAAAGATGCTGTACTTACCATTACTGCTGAGAGTGTGAAAAAAGGAGGGCGAAAAAGTCAAAGATACTCCCGCCGCACAAACCCAGACAAGCACTATGCACTAGCTCAGCAGAAACACTATGGTGCTGGGGACAAAATGGCGGACGAGGCACGGGCTTCGTAAAGTCAAAACGTCGTAGGTCGAGTACGTCGTAACTCGAAGACTTCCTGTATATCACAAAAACCTACCATTTGAACAGGGGTGTGTACACTTTTAAATCCACAGGGTCTATCCTTCACCTCCTTCGTTAATAGTTGTATTATTGACTGTGTTGATTGTGTACTTCTGCTGCTCACATCTTGTATGTTTTATCATGTGTGTCTTATGTTGTTTGAATGTGTTTGCTGCAAACCAAATTGCCCTTCTACGGTCATTTAATAAAGTGACTAAACAGAAATAAATCCATAACTGATATAATACAGTTTTTTTCTTAATTGTATGAATAATTTTAGCAATGGGTGCCCTGTTGTCAGAGTTAATTGGTAAATTATTATTAATCAGTTTATTTGAAAGGGGACAATGCAATTTCATCAAACACATGAAATACACATGGTTAAAAAAGCCAGAATTATCCAGAAGGCTAGTTTTCATCTGTAGTCCCCTGGCCATGATGTAAAAAAGCAGTAAAATACATCTACAAGACAACATAATATAAAACAGGATACATAAAGACTTATTATTAAGAGAGAATAAAACCACAACTCATTTGATCATAACAACAACAACAACAAAAAATTTTAAAAAAATAAAAAAAATAAAAACATCATAACATACTTGTCTTTTAGTGTTGGCAGCTATAGGTGTTAGACAAAACACAACCTGACTTTTCTCCTGAGGCAAGAGGAGAAGCAGTCCATCTCTGTCAGCGAGCAGGACTCTTCTAAACATTTGCCTCCCCTCTGCCCTTTTTATTAAGCTTGAGTAGGTGGTATCACATTTTATGACCTTTTCAGGATGTGGTCTCTGAGTGGAGGTGTGGGGGTTTATTGCCTTGTGGAATCATTGTAGTACTTTTCCAAACTGCTCTTGTTCCCATTGAACAAGGGTGCTATCATCTTAATGCAGTTACAGCAAGACTGTATTTTTATGCAATAAAATACAATATATAATATTATTATAATAAGTTTTCCATCACCTGTTTTAGGGCTTGAGCACCTGACCTCAAAAATATCTGCACATGTGCCTGCTGGGGAGGATGTGGTGATAGTCAAATGGTAAAAGGACTGCACTAAAATAGCGCTTTATCTACACTATCAAAGTGCCCAAAGCACTTTACAAAGCCTCACATACATCCATTCACACAAACATTTATACACCAATGGGCCATGCAAGGTGCAGCCAGGCCCACTGGGAGCAAATTAGGGTTCAGTGTCTTGCCCAAGGACACTTCGACATGCAGACAGTTGGAACCGGGATTCAAACCAGCTACCCTTTGGTCACTGGATGACCTGCTCTACCTACTGATCCATAGCTGCCGCAGTCATGCTACAGTAGGTGATGCCTGAAGTAGACAATTGGAAAAATTGTCTCAGAGATGAAGGTGTGTTGATGTGTAGTTTCCTGGGTTCAACTGTCAATTACCTTTTTTATGTATTTTTTTCAAATGTGTTTTTTTTGTCCTCTGAGACTTCTGCTGTGTGCCAGGATATTGGGCTGAAGATGCAACACTGGGTGCATACCAAATGACGGCCATGTGATTGCTACCCTCACTTCCTGTGTGGCCAGGAATGAGCTGAACAAAGTTTTTTGTTCTTTGTCCTGTGTCAGGTATGGCACAAGGCAGGGCTAGTGAATATTCTTAGGGATCACCTTTTGGCAGGCTCCGACATGCTTGGGGCAGTCCACGCCACCGGCTCGGAAGCTGTAACCTCGAGCGGCTGTGCTGAACAGACAGAAGAGCTCAACTCACTAATTTCCTGCCAGACATCGGAGGGAGGAGGGGGGGGGGGAACATGTTGGAACACAAACTCTTTATGATGACAGCAGTGCACAATGGGAAAGGCACCTCCTTCACACTACTGTCCTGTCATTCCTGCTCAAAGCAGATGTTGTCACAGGCGGCATGAAGAAACATCTGGAATGGCGAAAGGTTTGGGGCAGATAACAGAACTATATTCATACAATTTATGGTGTAACATTAGGGTGTTAAACTTGTATTGGCAGCAGCCAAGCACAGGTGATACCAGTGTGGTGGACAGTGGCCCCAAATCAAATTAAAGGCTTGCTGAAAACAGTGGTCAGAAGGGAAGGTTTTTCTGCCTTTTTGTCTCCAGTGATTGCCATTATTAGACAAGTAGTTAAATTAGGGTTAGGGTTAGGGTTAGGGGAATGAAACCGATCCCTCCCTCTCCCGGTGTTGGGGCGATAATCCCCACCCCGGGATCGGGAAGGAAGTGCACGGTCCATCCCCCCGCGCCCATACCCGTCCTCCCGCCGCCCCTGTTGCTGACGGTCCGTCCGGCCACGTCCTCCATAGCGGACCGTAGTCCACTGGCCATCCCAACCCATGTTTTGTTACTTAGGTTGTAATTATTTATTTATTTATTTGTATTTTTTAATTATGAGTTCGCCTTGGTTATATAAGTAAAGAATTCGCCTTGGTTATATAAGTAATGAATTGTTTGATTTGTTTTGTATTTATTAGCCAAGGTATCAATTTGTAATGTATTTTTATAATAATCAACCAAAAAACCAAAAAACAATTGAAAAAACCAAAACAAAAAAAACAACCAAAAAAAACCCCCCAAGAATTGTATCCCCGTGTGCCTGGACGACGTTTCGGCTCTTGTGAGCCTTCTTCAGGTCCCTGGCACACAGATTCCCCAAGCGCAGCTCTTTGTGTTGTCACTCCGGTGGTCAAATGCAAACTGAGGCTCTTCGTGTGCGCTGGCTTTTATATCCCTCATTTGCATAACTTTTTCTCCCAACAATGAACCGAATTTATTTTTCACCATTACCCTTAACCCTAAATGGTTTTTATCTCTGTTTTACTCAATGATATATTTAATTAATTATTTCTTTATTTCTATGCTAGGGTTAGGGTTAGGGTTAGGGTTACGAAGACAATTAGCGTTAGAATTAAAAGGTGAAGATGACGGCTAAGGTTAGAGTTAGTGGATAGGGTTGGTTAGTAAAGTACGAGTCTGTTTTATCCAATTATATCTTTATTTATTTATTTCTATACTAGGGTTAGGGTTAGGGTTAGGGTTGCGAAGACAGCTAGAGTTAGAGTTTAAATGTGAAGATGACGGCTAGGGTTAGAGTTAGTGGATAGGGTTAGTAAAGTATAAGTCTGTTTCATCCAATGATATCTTTTATTTATTTATTTATTTATATGCTAGGGTTAGGGTTGCGAAGACAGCTATAGTTAGAGTTAAAAGATGAAGATGACGACTATGGTTAGAGTTAGTGGGTAGGGTTAGTAGAGTACCAATCAGAAGACAGCTAGGGTTAGGTTAGGTTAGGTTAGGGTTAGGGTTAGGGTTAGGGTTAGGGTTAGGGTTAGGGTTAGGGTTAGTTAGGTTAGGTTAGGTTAGGGTTAGGGTTAGGTTAGGGTTAGGGTTAGGGTTAGGGTTAGGGTTAGGGTTAGGGTTAGGGTTAGGGTTAGGGTTAGGGTTAGTTAGGGTTAGGGTTAGGGTTAGGGTTAGGGTTAGGGTTAGGGTTAGGGTTAGGGTTAGGGTTAGGGTTAGGGTTAGGGTTAGGGTTAGGGTTAGGGTTAGGGTTAGGGTTAGGGTTAGGGTTAGGGTTAGGGTTAGGGTTAGGGTTAGGGTTAGGGTTAGGGTTAGGGTTAGGGTTAGGGTTAGGGTTAGGGTTAGGGTTAGGGTTAGGGTTAGGGTTAGAGGGTTAGGGTTAGGGTTAGGGTTAGGGTTTAGGGTTAGGGTTAGGGTTAGGGTTAGGGTTTAGGGTTAGGGTTAGGGTTAGGGTTAGTGTTAGGGTTAGGGTTAGGGTTAGGGTTAGTTAGGGTTAGTAGGGTTAGGGTTAGGGTTAGGTTAGGTTAGGGTTAGGGTTAGGGTTAGGGTTAGGGTTAGGGTTAGGGTTAGGGTTAGGGTTAGGGTTAGGGTTAGGGTTAGGGTTAGGGTTAGGGTTAGGGTTTAGGGTTTAGGGTTAGGGTTAGTAGGGTTAGGGTTAGGGTTAGGGTTAGGGTTAGGGTTAGGGTTAGGGTTAGGGTTAGGGTTAGGGTTAGGGTTAGGGTTAGGGTTAGTTAGGGTTAGGGTTAGGGTTAGGGTTAGGGTTAGGGTTAGGGTTAGGGTTTAGGGTTAGGGTTAGGGTTAGGGTTAGGGTTAGGGTTAGGGTTAGGGTTAGGGTTAGGGTTAGGGTTAGGGTTAGGGTTAGGGTTAGGGTTAGGGTTAGGGTTAGGGTTAGGGTTAGGGTTAGGGTTAGGGTTAGGGTTAGGGTTAGGGTTAGGGTTAGGGTTAGGGTTAGGGTTAGGGTTAGGGTTAGGGTTAGGGTTAGGGTTAGGGTTAGGGTTAGGGTTAGGGTTAGGGTTAGGTTAGGGTTAGGTTAGGTTAGGGTTAGGGTTAGGGTTAGGGTTAGGGTTAGGGTTAGGGTTAGGGTTAGGGTTAGGGTTAGGGTTAGGGTTAGGGTTAGGGTTAGGGTTAGGGTTAGGGTTAGGGTTAGGGTTAGGGTTAGGGTTAGGGTTAGGGTTAGGGTTAGGGTTAGGGTTAGGGTTAGGGTTAGGGTTAGGGTTAGGGTTAGGGTTAGGGTTAGGGTTAGGGTTAGGGTTAGGGTTAGGGTTAGGGTTAGGTTAGGGTTAGGGTTAGGGTTAGGGTTAGGGTTAGGGTTAGGGTTAGGGTTAGGGTTAGGGTTAGGGTTAGGGTTAGGGTTAGGGTTAGGGTTAGGGTTAGGGTTAGGGTTAGGGTTAGGGTTAGGTTAGGGTTAGGTTAGGTTAGGTTAGGTTAGGGTTAGGGTTAGGGTTAGGGTTAGGGTTAGGGTTAGGGTTAGGGTTAGGGTTAGGGTTAGGGTTAGGGTTAGGGTTAGGGTTAGGGTTAGGGTTAGGGTTAGGGTTAGGGTTAGGGTTAGGGTTAGGGTTAGGGTTAGGGTTAGGGTTAGGGTTAGGGTTAGGGTTAGGGTTAGGGTTAGGGTTAGGGTTAGGGTTAGGGTTAGGGTTAGGGTTAGGGTTAGGGTTAGGGTTAGGGTTAGGGTTAGGGTTAGGGTTAGGGTTAGGGTTAGGGTTAGGGTTAGGGTTAGGGTTAGGGTTAGGGTTAGGGTTAGGGTTAGGGTTAGGGTTAGGGTTAGGGTTAGGGTTAGGGTTAGGGTTAGGGTTAGGGTTAGGGTTAGGGTTAGGGTTAGGGTTAGGGTTAGGGTTAGGTTAGGGTTAGGGTTAGGTTAGGGTTAGGGTTAGGGTTAGGGTTAGGGTTAGGGTTAGGGTTAGGGTTAGGGTTAGGGTTAGGGTTAGGGTTAGGGTTAGGGTTAGGGTTAGGGTTAGGGTTAGGTTAGGGTTAGGGTTAGGGTTAGGGTTAGGGTTAGGGTTAGGTTAGGGTTAGGGTTAGGGTTAGGGTTAGGGTTAGGGTTAGGTTAGGGTTAGGGTTAGGGTTAGGGTTAGGGTTAGGGTTAGGGTTAGGGTTAGGGTTAGGGTTAGGGTTAGGGTTAGGGTTAGGGTTAGGGTTAGGGTTAGGTTAGGGTTAGGGTTAGGGTTAGGGTTAGGGTTAGGGTTAGGGTTAGGGTTAGGGTTAGGGTTAGGGTTAGGGTTAGGGTTAGGTTAGGGTTAGGTTAGGTTAGGGTTAGGGTTAGGGTTAGGGTTAGGTTAGGTTAGTTAGGGTTAGGGTTAGGGTTAGGGTTAGGGTTAGGGTTAGGGTTAGGGTTAGGGTTAGGGTTAGGGTTAGGGTTAGGGTTAGGGTTAGGGTTAGGGTTAGGGTTAGGGTTAGGGTTAGGTTAGGTTAGGTTAGGTTAGGGTTAGGGTTAGGGTTAGGGTTAGGGTTAGGGTTAGGGTTAGGGTTAGGGTTAGGGTTAGGGTTAGGGTTAGGGTTAGGGTTAGGGTTAGGGTTAGGGTTAGGGTTAGGGTTAGGGTTAGGGTTAGGGTTAGGGTTAGGGTTAGGGTTAGGGTTAGGGTTAGGGTTAGGGTTAGGGTTAGGGTTAGGGTTAGGGTTAGGGTTAGGGTTAGGGTTAGGGTTAGGGTTAGGTTAGGGTTAGGGTTAGGGTTAGGGTTAGGGTTAGGGTTAGGGTTAGGGTTAGGGTTAGGGTTAGGTTAGGGTTAGGGTTAGGGTTAGGGTTAGGGTTAGGGTTAGGGTTAGGGTTAGGGTTAGGGTTAGGGTTAGGGTTAGGGTTAGGGTTAGGGTTAGGGTTAGGGTTAGGTTAGGGTTAGGGTTAGGGTTAGGGTTAGGTTAGGGTTAGGGTTAGGGTTAGGGTTGGTTAGGGTTAGGGTTAGGGTTAGGGTTAGGGTTAGGGTTAGGGTTAGGGTTAGGGTTAGGGTTAGGGTTAGGGTTAGGGTTAGGGTTAGGGTTAGGGTTAGGGTTAGGGTTAGGGTTAGGGTTAGGGTTAGGGTTAGGGTTAGGGTTAGGGTTAGGGTTAGGGTTAGGGTTAGGGTTAGGGTTAGGGTTAGGGTTAGGGTTAGGGTTAGGGTTAGGGTTAGGGTTAGTTAGGGTTAGGGTTAGGGTTAGGGTTAGGGTTAGGGTTAGGGTTAGGGTTAGGGTTAGGGTTAGGGTTAGGGTTAGGTTAGGGTTAGGGTTAGGGTTAGGGTTAGGGTTAGGGTTAGGGTTAGGGTTAGGGTTAGGGTTAGGGTTAGGGTTAGGGTTAGGGTTAGTTTAGGGTTAGTTAGGGTTAGGGTTAGGGTTAGGGTTAGGGTTAGGGTTAGGGTTAGGGTTAGGGTTAGGGTTAGGGTTAGTTAGGGTTAGGGTTAGGGTTAGGGTTAGGGTTAGGGTTAGGGTTAGTAGGGTTAGGGTTAGGGTTAGGGTTAGGGTTAGTAGGGTTAGGGTTAGGGTTTAGGGTTAGGGTTAGGGTTAGGGTTAGGGTTAGGGTTAGGGTTAGGGTTAGGGTTAGGGTTAGGGTTAGGGTTAGGGTTAGGGTTAGGGTTAGGTGTTAGGGTTAGGGTTAGGGTTAGGGTTAGGGTTAGGGTTAGGGTTAGGGTTAGGGTTAGGGTTAGGGTTAGGGTTAGGGTTAGGGTTAGGGTTAGGGTTAGGGTTAGGTTAGGGTTAGGGTTAGGGTTAGGGTTAGGTTAGGGTTAGGGTTAGGGTTAGGGTTAGGGTTAGGGTTAGGGTTAGGGTTAGGGTTAGGGTTAGGGTTAGGGTTAGGGTTAGGGTTAGGGTTAGGGTTAGGGTTAGGGTTAGGGTTAGGTTAGGGTTAGGGTTAGGGTTAGGGTTAGGGTTAGGGTTAGGGTTAGGGTTAGGGTTAGGGTTAGGGTTAGGGTTAGGGTTAGGGTTAGGTTAGGTTAGGGTTAGGGTTAGGGTTAGGGTTAGGGTTAGGGTTTAGGGTTAGGGTTAGGGTTAGGGTTAGGGTTAGGGTTAGGGTTAGGGTTAGGGTTAGGGTTAGGGTTAGGGTTAGGGTTAGGGTTAGGGTTAGGGTTAGGGTTAGGGTTAGGGTTAGGGTTAGGGTTAGGGTTAGGGTTAGGGTTAGGGTTAGGGTTAGGTTAGGGTTAGGGTTAGGGTTAGGGTTAGGGTTAGGGTTAGGGTTAGGGTTAGGGTTAGGGTTAGGGTTAGGGTTAGGGTTAGGGTTAGGGTTAGGGTTAGGGTTAGGGTTAGGGTTAGGGTTAGGGTTAGGGTTAGGGTTAGGGTTAGGGTTAGGGTTAGGGTTAGGGTTAGGGTTAGGGTTAGGGTTAGGGTTAGGGTTAGGGTTAGGGTTAGGGTTAGGGTTAGGGTTAGGGTTAGGGTTAGGGTTAGGGTTAGGGTTAGGGTTAGGGTTAGGGTTTAGGGTTAGGGTTAGGGTTAGGGTTAGGGTTAGGGTTAGGGTTAGGGTTAGGGTTAGGGTTAGGGTTAGGGTTAGGGTTAGGGTTAGGGTTAGGGTTAGGGTTAGGGTTAGGGTTAGGGTTAGGGTTAGGGTTAGGGTTAGGGTTAGGGTTAGGGTTAGGGTTAGGGTTAGGGTTAGGGTTAGGGTTAGGGTTAGGGTTAGGGTTAGGGTTAGGTTTAGGTTAGGGTTAGGGTTAGGGTTAGGGTTAGGGTTAGGGTTAGGGTTAGGGTTAGGGTTAGGGTTAGGGTTAGGTTAGGGTTAGGGTTAGGGTTAGGGTTAGGGTTAGGTTAGGTTAGGTTAGGGTTAGGGTTAGGGTTAGGTTAGGGTTAGGGTTTAGGGTTAGGGTTAGGGTTAGTTAGGGTTAGGGTTAGGGTTAGTTAGGGTTAGGGTTAGGGTTAGGGTTAGGGTTTAGGGTTTAGGGTTAGGGTTAGTAGGGTTAGGGTTAGGGTTAGGGTTAGTAGGGTTAGGGTTAGTTAGGTTAGGTTAGGGTTAGGGTTAGGGTTAGTTAGGGTTAGGGTTAGGTTAGGTTATAGGGTTAGGGTTTAGGGTTAGGGTAGGGTTAGGGTTAGGGTTAGGGTTAGGGTTAGGGTTAGGGTTAGGGTTAGGGTTAGGGTTAGGGTTAGGGTTAGGGTTAGGGTTAGGGTTAGGGTTAGGGTTAGGGTTAGGGTTAGGGTTAGGGTTAGGGTTAGGGTTAGGGTTAGGGTTAGGGTTAGGGTTAGGGTTAGGGTTAGGGTTAGGTTAGGGTTAGGGTTAGGGTTAGGGTTAGGGTTAGGGTTAGGGTTAGGGTTAGGGTTAGGGTTAGGGTTAGGGTTAGGGTTAGGGTTAGGGTTAGGGTTAGGGTTAGGGTTAGGGTTAGGGTTAGGGTTAGGGTTAGGGTTAGGGTTAGGGTTAGGGTTAGGGTTAGGGTTAGGGTTAGGGTTAGGGTTAGGGTTAGGGTTAGGGTTAGGGTTAGGGTTAGGGTTAGGGTTAGGGTTAGGGTTAGGGTTAGGGTTAGGGTTAGGGTTAGGGTTAGGGTTAGGGTTAGGGTTAGGGTTAGGGTTAGGGTTAGGGTTAGGGTTAGGGTTAGGGTTAGGGTTAGGGTTAGGGTTAGGGTTAGGGTTAGGGTTAGGGTTAGGGTTAGGGTTAGGGTTAGGGTTAGGGTTAGGGTTAGGGTTAGGGTTAGGGTTAGGGTTAGGGTTAGGGTTAGGGTTAGGGTTAGGGTTAGGGTTAGGGTTAGGGTTAGGGTTAGGGTTAGGGTTAGGGTTAGGGTTAGGGTTAGGGTTAGGGTTAGGGTTAGGGTTAGGGTTAGGGTTAGGGTTAGGGTTAGGGTTAGGGTTAGGGTTAGGGTTAGGGTTAGGGTTAGGGTTAGGGTTAGGGTTAGGGTTAGGGTTAGGGTTAGGGTTAGGGTTAGGGTTAGGGTTAGGGTTAGGGTTAGGGTTAGGGTTAGGGTTAGGGTTAGGGTTAGGGTTAGGGTTAGGGTTAGGGTTAGGGTTAGGGTTAGGGTTAGGGTTAGGGTTAGGGTTAGGGTTAGGGTTAGGGTTAGGGTTAGGGTTAGGGTTAGGGTTAGGGTTAGGGTTAGGGTTAGGGTTAGGGTTAGGGTTAGGGTTAGGGTTAGGGTTAGGGTTAGGGTTAGGGTTAGGGTTAGGGTTAGGTTAGGGTTAGGGTTAGGGTTAGGGTTAGGGTTAGGGTTAGGGTTAGGGTTAGGGTTAGGGTTAGGGTTAGGGTTAGGGTTAGGGTTAGGGTTAGGGTTAGGGTTAGGGTTAGGGTTAGGGTTAGGGTTAGGGTTAGGGTTAGGGTTAGGGTTAGGGTTAGGGTTAGGGTTAGGGTTAGGGTTAGGGTTAGGGTTAGGGTTAGGGTTAGGGTTAGGGTTAGGGTTAGGGTTAGGGTTAGGGTTAGGGTTAGGGTTAGGGTTAGGGTTAGGGTTAGGGTTAGGGTTAGGGTTAGGGTTAGGGTTAGGGTTAGGGTTAGGGTTAGGGTTAGGGTTAGGGTTAGGGTTAGGGTTAGGGTTAGGGTTAGGGTTAGGGTTAGGGTTAGGGTTAGGGTTAGGGTTAGGGTTAGGGTTAGGGTTAGGGTTAGGGTTAGGGTTAGGGTTAGGGTTAGGGTTAGGGTTAGGGTTAGGGTTAGGTTAGGGTTAGGGTTAGGGTTAGGGTTAGGGTTAGGGTTAGGGTTAGGGTTAGGGTTAGGGTTAGGGTTAGGGTTAGGGTTAGGGTTAGGGTTAGGGTTAGGGTTAGGGTTAGGGTTAGGGTTAGGGTTAGGGTTAGGGTTAGGGTTAGGGTTAGGGTTAGGGTTAGGGTTAGGGTTAGGGTTAGGGTTAGGGTTAGGGTTAGGGTTAGGGTTAGGGTTAGGGTTAGGGTTAGGGTTAGGGTTAGGGTTAGGGTTAGGGTTAGGGTTAGGGTTAGGGTTAGGGTTAGGGTTAGGGTTAGGGTTAGGGTTAGGGTTAGGGTTAGGGTTAGGGTTAGGGTTAGGGTTAGGGTTAGGGTTAGGGTTAGGGTTAGGGTTAGGGTTAGGGTTAGGGTTAGGGTTAGGGTTAGGGTTAGGGTTAGGGTTAGGGTTAGGGTTAGGGTTAGGGTTAGGGTTAGGGTTAGGGTTAGGGTTAGGGTTAGGGTTAGGGTTAGGGTTAGGGTTAGGTTAGGGTTAGGGTTAGGGTTAGGGTTAGGGTTAGGGTTAGGGTTAGGGTTAGGGTTAGGGTTAGGGTTAGGGTTAGGGTTAGGGTTAGGGTTAGGGTTAGGGTTAGGGTTAGGGTTAGGGTTAGGGTTAGGGTTAGGGTTAGGGTTAGGGTTAGGGTTAGGGTTAGGGTTAGGGTTAGGGTTAGGGTTAGGGTTAGGGTTAGGGTTAGGGTTAGGGTTAGGGTTAGGGTTAGGGTTAGGGTTAGGGTTAGGGTTAGGGTTAGGGTTAGGGTTAGGGTTAGGGTTAGGGTTAGGGTTAGGGTTAGGGTTAGGGTTAGGGTTAGGGTTAGGGTTAGGGTTAGGGTTAGGGTTAGGGTTAGGGTTAGGGTTAGGGTTAGGGTTAGGGTTAGGTTAGGGTTAGGGTTAGGGTTAGGGTTAGGGTTAGGGTTAGGGTTAGGGTTAGGGTTAGGGTTAGGGTTAGGGTTAGGGTTAGGGTTAGGGTTAGGGTTAGGGTTAGGGTTAGGGTTAGGGTTAGGGTTAGGGTTAGGGTTAGGGTTAGGTTAGGGTTAGGGTTAGGGTTAGGGTTAGGGTTAGGGTTAGGTTAGGGTTAGGGTTAGGGTTAGGGTTAGGGTTAGGGTTAGGGTTAGGGTTAGGGTTAGGGTTAGGGTTAGGGTTAGGGTTAGGGTTAGGGTTAGGGTTAGGGTTAGGGTTAGGGTTAGGGTTAGGGTTAGGGTTAGGGTTAGGGTTAGGGTTAGGGTTAGGGTTAGGGTTAGGGTTAGGGTTAGGGTTAGGGTTAGGGTTAGGGTTAGGGTTAGGGTTAGGGTTAGGGTTAGGGTTAGGGTTAGGGTTAGGGTTAGGGTTAGGGTTAGGGTTAGGGTTAGGGTTAGGGTTAGGGTTAGGGTTAGGGTTAGGGTTAGGGTTAGGGTTAGGGTTAGGGTTAGGGTTAGGGTTAGGGTTAGGGTTAGGTTAGGGTTAGGGTTAGGGTTAGGGTTAGGGTTAGGGTTAGGGTTAGGGTTAGGGTTAGGGTTAGGGTTAGGGTTAGGGTTAGGGTTAGGGTTAGGGTTAGGGTTAGGGTTAGGGTTAGGGTTAGGGTTAGGGTTAGGGTTAGGGTTAGGGTTAGGGTTAGGGTTAGGGTTAGGGTTAGGGTTAGGGTTAGGGTTAGGGTTAGGGTTAGGGTTAGGGTTAGGGTTAGGGTTAGGGTTAGGGTTAGGGTTAGGGTTAGGGTTAGGGTTAGGGTTAGGGTTAGGGTTAGGGTTAGGGTTAGGGTTAGGGTTAGGGTTAGGGTTAGGGTTAGGGTTAGGGTTAGGGTTAGGGTTAGGGTTAGGGTTAGGGTTAGGGTTAGGGTTAGGGTTAGGGTTAGGGTTAGGGTTAGGGTTAGGGTTAGGGTTAGGGTTAGGGTTAGGGTTAGGGTTAGGGTTAGGGTTAGGGTTAGGGTTAGGGTTAGGGTTAGGTTAGGGTTAGGGTTAGGGTTAGGGTTAGGGTTAGGGTTAGGGTTAGGGTTAGGGTTAGGGTTAGGGTTAGGGTTAGGGTTAGGGTTAGGGTTAGGGTTAGGGTTAGGGTTAGGGTTAGGGTTAGGGTTAGGGTTAGGGTTAGGGTTAGGGTTAGGGTTAGGGTTAGGGTTAGGGTTAGGGTTAGGTTAGGGTTAGGGTTAGGGTTAGGGTTAGGGTTAGGGTTAGGGTTAGGGTTAGGGTTAGGGTTAGGGTTAGGGTTAGGGTTAGGGTTAGGGTTAGGGTTAGGGTTAGGGTTAGGGTTAGGGTTAGGGTTAGGGTTAGGGTTAGGGTTAGGGTTAGGGTTAGGGTTAGGGTTAGGGTTAGGGTTAGGGTTAGGGTTAGGGTTAGGGTTAGGGTTAGGGTTAGGGTTAGGGTTAGGGTTAGGGTTAGGGTTAGGGTTAGGGTTAGGGTTAGGGTTAGGGTTAGGGTTAGGGTTAGGGTTAGGGTTAGGGTTAGGGTTAGGGTTAGGGTTAGGGTTAGGGTTAGGGTTAGGGTTAGGGTTAGGGTTAGGGTTAGGGTTAGGGTTAGGGTTAGGGTTAGGGTTAGGGTTAGGGTTAGGGTTAGGGTTAGGGTTAGGGTTAGGGTTAGGGTTAGGGTTAGGGTTAGGGTTAGGGTTAGGGTTAGGGTTAGGGTTAGGGTTAGGGTTAGGGTTAGGGTTAGGGTTAGGGTTAGGTTAGGGTTAGGGTTAGGGTTAGGGTTAGGGTTAGGGTTAGGGTTAGGGTTAGGGTTAGGGTTAGGGTTAGGGTTAGGGTTAGGGTTAGGGTTAGGGTTAGGGTTAGGGTTAGGGTTAGGGTTAGGGTTAGGGTTAGGGTTAGGGTTAGGGTTAGGGTTAGGGTTAGGGTTAGGGTTAGGGTTAGGGTTAGGGTTAGGGTTAGGGTTAGGGTTGGGTTAGGGTTAGGTTAGGGTTAGGGTTAGGGTTAGGGTTAGGGTTAGGGTTAGGGTTAGGGTTAGGGTTAGGGTTAGGGTTAGGGTTAGGGTTAGGGTTAGGGTTAGGGTTAGGGTTAGGGTTAGGGTTAGGGTTAGGGTTAGGGTTAGGGTTAGGGTTAGGGTTAGGGTTAGGGTTAGGGTTAGGGTTAGGGTTAGGGTTAGGGTTAGGGTTAGGGTTAGGGTTAGGGTTAGGGTTAGGGTTAGGTTAGGGTTAGGGTTAGGGTTAGGGTTAGGGTTAGGGTTAGGGTTAGGGTTAGGGTTAGGGTTAGGGTTAGGTTAGGGTTAGGGTTAGGGTTAGGGTTAGGGTTAGGGTTAGGGTTAGGGTTAGGGTTAGGGTTAGGGTTAGGGTTAGGGTTAGGGTTAGGGTTAGGGTTAGGGTTAGGGTTAGGGTTAGGGTTAGGGTTAGGGTTAGGGTTAGGGTTAGGGTTAGGGTTAGGGTTAGGGTTAGGGTTAGGGTTAGGGTTAGGGTTAGGGTTAGGGTTAGGGTTAGGGTTAGGGTTAGGGTTAGGGTTAGGGTTAGGTTAGGGTTAGGGTTAGGGTTAGGGTTAGGGTTAGGGTTAGGGTTAGGGTTAGGGTTAGGGTTAGGGTTAGGGTTAGGGTTAGGGTTAGGGTTAGGGTTAGGGTTAGGGTTAGGGTTAGGGTTAGGGTTAGGGTTAGGGTTAGGGTTTAGGGTTAGGGTTAGGGTTAGGGTTAGGGTTAGGGTTAGGGTTAGGGTTAGGGTTAGGGTTAGGGTTAGGGTTAGGGTTAGGGTTAGGGTTAGGGTTAGGGTTAGGGTTAGGGTTAGGGTTAGGGTTAGGGTTAGGGTTAGGGTTAGGGTTAGGGTTAGGGTTAGGTTAGGGTTAGGGTTAGGGTTAGGGTTAGGGTTAGGGTTAGGGTTAGGGTTAGGGTTAGGGTTAGGGTTAGGGTTAGGGTTAGGGTTAGGGTTAGGGTTAGGGTTAGGGTTAGGGTTAGGGTTAGGGTTAGGGTTAGGGTTAGGGTTAGGGTTAGGGTTAGGGTTAGGGTTAGGGTTAGGGTTAGGGTTAGGGTTAGGGTTAGGGTTAGGGTTAGGGTTAGGGTTAGGGTTAGGGTTAGGGTTAGGGTTAGGGTTAGGGTTAGGGTTAGGGTTAGGGTTAGGGTTAGGGTTAGGGTTAGGGTTAGGGTTAGGGTTAGGGTTAGGGTTAGGGTTAGGGTTAGGGTTAGGGTTAGGGTTAGGGTTAGGGTTAGGGTTAGGGTTAGGGTTAGGGTTAGGGTTAGGGTTAGGGTTAGGGTTAGGGTTAGGGTTAGGGTTAGGGTTAGGGTTAGGGTTAGGGTTAGGGTTAGGGTTAGGGTTAGGGTTAGGGTTAGGGTTAGGGTTAGGGTTAGGGTTAGGGTTAGGGTTAGGGTTAGGGTTAGGGTTAGGGTTAGGGTTAGGGTTAGGGTTAGGGTTAGGGTTAGGGTTAGGGTTAGGGTTAGGGTTAGGGTTAGGGTTAGGGTTAGGGTTAGGGTTAGGGTTAGGGTTAGGGTTAGGGTTAGGGTTAGGGTTAGGGTTAGGGTTAGGGTTAGGGTTAGGGTTAGGGTTAGGGTTAGGGTTAGGGTTAGGGTTAGGGTTAGGGTTAGGGTTAGGGTTAGGGTTAGGGTTAGGGTTAGGGTTAGGGTTAGGGTTAGGGTTAGGGTTAGGGTTAGGGTTAGGGTTAGGGTTAGGGTTAGGGTTAGGGTTAGGGTTAGGGTTAGGGTTAGGGTTAGGGTTAGGGTTAGGGTTAGGGTTAGGGTTAGGGTTAGGGTTAGGGTTAGGGTTAGGGTTAGGGTTAGGGTTAGGGTTAGGGTTAGGGTTAGGGTTAGGGTTAGGGTTAGGGTTAGGGTTAGGGTTAGGGTTAGGGTTAGGGTTAGGGTTAGGGTTAGGGTTAGGGTTAGGGTTAGGGTTAGGTTAGGGTTAGGGTTAGGGTTAGGGTTAGGGTTAGGGTTAGGGTTAGGGTTAGGGTTAGGGTTAGGGTTAGGGTTAGGGTTAGGGTTAGGGTTAGGGTTAGGGTTAGGGTTAGGGTTAGGGTTAGGGTTAGGGTTAGGGTTAGGGTTAGGGTTAGGGTTAGGGTTAGGGTTAGGGTTAGGGTTAGGGTTAGGGTTAGGGTTAGGGTTAGGGTTAGGGTTAGGGTTAGGGTTAGGGTTAGGGTTAGGTTAGGGTTAGGGTTAGGGTTAGGGTTAGGGTTAGGGTTAGGGTTAGGGTTAGGGTTAGGGTTAGGGTTAGGGTTAGGGTTAGGGTTAGGGTTAGGGTTAGGGTTAGGGTTAGGGTTAGGGTTAGGGTTAGGGTTAGGGTTAGGGTTAGGGTTAGGGTTAGGGTTAGGGTTAGGGTTAGGGTTAGGGTTAGGGTTAGGGTTAGGGTTAGGGTTAGGGTTAGGGTTAGGGTTAGGGTTAGGGTTAGGGTTAGGGTTAGGGTTAGGGTTAGGGTTAGGGTTAGGGTTAGGGTTAGGGTTAGGGTTAGGGTTAGGGTTAGGGTTAGGGTTAGGGTTAGGGTTAGGGTTAGGGTTAGGGTTAGGGTTAGGGTTAGGGTTAGGGTTAGGGTTAGGGTTAGGGTTAGGGTTAGGGTTAGGGTTAGGGTTAGGGTTAGGGTTAGGGTTAGGGTTAGGGTTAGGGTTAGGGTTAGGGTTAGGTTAGGGTTAGGGTTAGGGTTAGGGTTAGGGTTAGGGTTAGGGTTAGGGTTAGGGTTAGGGTTAGGGTTAGGGTTAGGGTTAGGGTTAGGGTTAGGGTTAGGGTTAGGGTTAGGGTTAGGGTTAGGGTTAGGGTTAGGGTTAGGGTTAGGGTTAGGGTTAGGGTTAGGGTTAGGGTTAGGGTTAGGGTTAGGGTTAGGGTTAGGGTTAGGGTTAGGGTTAGGGTTAGGGTTAGGGTTAGGGTTAGGGTTAGGGTTAGGGTTAGGGTTAGGGTTAGGGTTAGGGTTAGGGTTAGGGTTAGGGTTAGGGTTAGGGTTAGGGTTAGGGTTAGGGTTAGGGTTAGGGTTAGGGTTAGGGTTAGGGTTAGGGTTAGGGTTAGGGTTAGGGTTAGGGTTAGGGTTAGGGTTAGGGTTAGGGTTAGGGTTAGGGTTAGGGTTAGGGTTAGGGTTAGGGTTAGGGTTAGGGTTAGGGTTAGGGTTAGGGTTAGGGTTAGGGTTAGGGTTAGGGTTAGGGTTAGGGTTAGGGTTAGGGTTAGGGTTAGGGTTAGGGTTAGGGTTAGGGTTAGGTTAGGGTTAGGGTTAGGGTTAGGGTTAGGGTTAGGGTTAGGGTTAGGGTTAGGGTTAGGGTTAGGGTTAGGGTTAGGGTTAGGGTTAGGGTTAGGGTTAGGGTTAGGGTTAGGGTTAGGGTTAGGGTTAGGGTTAGGGTTAGGGTTAGGGTTAGGGTTAGGGTTAGGGTTAGGGTTAGGGTTAGGGTTAGGGTTAGGGTTAGGGTTAGGGTTAGGGTTAGGGTTAGGGTTAGGGTTAGGGTTAGGGTTAGGGTTAGGGTTAGGGTTAGGGTTAGGGTTAGGGTTAGGGTTAGGGTTAGGGTTAGGGTTAGGGTTAGGGTTAGGGTTAGGGTTAGGGTTAGGGTTAGGGTTAGGGTTAGGGTTAGGGTTAGGGTTAGGGTTAGGGTTAGGGTTAGGGTTAGGGTTAGGGTTAGGGTTAGGGTTAGGGTTAGGGTTAGGGTTAGGGTTAGGGTTAGGGTTAGGGTTAGGGTTAGGGTTAGGGTTAGGGTTAGGGTTAGGGTTAGGGTTAGGGTTAGGGTTAGGGTTAGGTTAGGGTTAGGGTTAGGGTTAGGGTTAGGGTTAGGGTTAGGGTTAGGGTTAGGGTTAGGGTTAGGGTTAGGGTTAGGGTTAGGGTTAGGGTTAGGGTTAGGGTTAGGGTTAGGGTTAGGGTTAGGGTTAGGGTTAGGGTTAGGGTTAGGGTTAGGGTTAGGGTTAGGGTTAGGGTTAGGGTTAGGGTTAGGGTTAGGGTTAGGGTTAGGGTTAGGGTTAGGGTTAGGGTTAGGGTTAGGGTTAGGGTTAGGGTTAGGGTTAGGGTTAGGGTTAGGGTTAGGGTTAGGGTTAGGGTTAGGGTTAGGGTTAGGGTTAGGGTTAGGGTTAGGGTTAGGGTTAGGGTTAGGGTTAGGGTTAGGGTTAGGGTTAGGGTTAGGGTTAGGGTTAGGGTTAGGGTTAGGGTTAGGGTTAGGGTTAGGGTTAGGGTTAGGGTTAGGGTTAGGGTTAGGGTTAGGGTTAGGGTTAGGGTTAGGGTTAGGGTTAGGGTTAGGGTTAGGGTTAGGGTTAGGGTTAGGGTTAGGGTTAGGGTTAGGGTTAGGGTTAGGGTTAGGGTTAGGGTTAGGGTTAGGGTTAGGGTTAGGGTTAGGGTTAGGGTTAGGGTTAGGGTTAGGGTTAGGGTTAGGGTTAGGGTTAGGGTTAGGGTTAGGGTTAGGGTTAGGGTTAGGGTTAGGGTTAGGGTTAGGGTTAGGGTTAGGGTTAGGGTTAGGGTTAGGGTTAGGGTTAGGGTTAGGGTTAGGGTTAGGGTTAGGGTTAGGGTTAGGGTTAGGGTTAGGGTTAGGGTTAGGGTTAGGGTTAGGGTTAGGGTTAGGGTTAGGGTTAGGGTTAGGGTTAGGGTTAGGGTTAGGGTTAGGGTTAGGGTTAGGGTTAGGGTTAGGGTTAGGGTTAGGGTTAGGGTTAGGGTTAGGGTTAGGGTTAGGGTTAGGGTTAGGGTTAGGGTTAGGGTTAGGGTTAGGGTTAGGGTTAGGGTTAGGGTTAGGGTTAGGGTTAGGGTTAGGGTTAGGGTTAGGGTTAGGGTTAGGGTTAGGGTTAGGGTTAGGGTTAGGGTTAGGGTTAGGGTTAGGGTTAGGGTTAGGGTTAGGGTTAGGGTTAGGGTTAGGGTTAGGGTTAGGGTTAGGGTTAGGGTTAGGGTTAGGGTTAGGGTTAGGGTTAGGGTTAGGGTTAGGGTTAGGGTTAGGGTTAGGGTTAGGGTTAGGGTTAGGGTTAGGGTTAGGGTTAGGGTTAGGGTTAGGGTTAGGGTTAGGGTTAGGGTTAGGGTTAGGGTTAGGGTTAGGGTTAGGGTTAGGGTTAGGGTTAGGGTTAGGGTTAGGGTTAGGGTTAGGGTTAGGGTTAGGGTTAGGGTTAGGGTTAGGGTTAGGGTTAGGGTTAGGGTTAGGGTTAGGGTTAGGGTTAGGGTTAGGGTTAGGGTTAGGGTTAGGGTTAGGGTTAGGGTTAGGGTTAGGGTTAGGGTTAGGGTTAGGGTTAGGGT